>NW_027097239.1:0-160000 GCF_019320115.1 Miscanthus floridulus
CTCCTCCGGCTGCCTTCTCGGCATGGGCGAGGTTGCATGAACCCCCGCTATCCCCCAGTGCTCTCAGTTGCGCAAACCATGGCTCGTAGGCCAAGTTCCCCGCTCGCCGATGAGTCCTTGCCGCCAGCCATGGTGCTCCGCCGCCGGAAGCACTGTTCCCGGCCGCCGGCCTCTTTTCTCTCTCCCTCCCATCTATTCTGAGCCGTCCATCGTAGGATCAACGGTCCAGAGAGGCCGATACCCCTTCGCGGGTAATTTTGCTAAAGAGACCCCTAAGTTCGGCCAATTAGAACCTGCAGTCCTCACCGTTTTGATTAATTCTAGATTTAATTTTATTTAAATTCAAAAATAGTTCCTTCTATTTATAGAAATGCCACTACACTGTTTTGCTCATAAAATCGTCGTTTTAGCTCCGAATTGACCCATTCAAATTGCGTTAGATTCGTAATAAAGTTCTCTACATGTTAGTACCACTGTTAACCATATTTGCAACTTTTAAATTTCATGGTTAGGTTTAATTAAATAAATTGCTATAGGAAACCCCGTTTAATTCATAACTTTCGCGTTTTAGCTCTGATTTTCGTGAACTTCGCGTTGATGTGATCGTAGCGAGATGTAGATTCTTTTCATAAACATTTTATCTTGTTTTCTATACTGATAGTGTACTGTTCTAATAATAAGTTTGTTTGCTTTGCATGAATGTTCCTGAAATGTTGTATGTTGTCATGTTGGTCGTGTTCAGACGGTGAGGAGAACGTTGGAGACCAGAGTCCTTTGACGACCAGCAGGACCAGCAGGAGTTTGCTAACCATGGCAAGTATAGCATGGGATCTACCTTGATGCCTATTCACATTTATTAATTACTCATTTGCATGTGTCTAATTTTGATACCTGTAAGGACATCCTAGTGTGTTGATTATCATGTTCCTTGTTCTCCTATGGGTTATATGCATATGGGTAGTTTGCTAGCGGTCAAAGTAACTATACATGATCTACATAATAAAATAATGGTTCTATGGAACAAAAAGGTAAAATTGACTTTTAAAGAACTGAATTATAGGGCGAAGGAGCAAATGACTTTCAATCATGATGCTCTCTGCCCTCCATAAGGACTTATCTATCGGTAAAAGCTAGGACTGACAGTGCAACCGTGAGGGTCACATAGATCTAACTTTAGCTTAGTAATAGGACCTTTTCTATTTTGCTAGAGGTTACCTTTATGGTGCAAAAGGGGCTTGCCACGTTGGGTATAGGGCTGCCTCTGTTCCTATGTGTATAGCCGCAATTGATATGTGCCATAGGAAAGGGGGGTTCCTACATCTGCCTACCGAGGAAACCTAGTGGACCTAACTTGTTAGAGAAACCTATGAAATGACTTCATAGTGTACCCCGCCCGCTCACCTTGGCAGTGATATGGGAGTAATTAACCCGGGCTTAAGGGAATCACGACTCACGGTGAATGTGCACAACCTCTATAGAGGGTTACAAACTATTATAACAGTCGTGCTCACGGGCACGAGCGGCCCAGAAAACTCACAAAATAAATGGTTAATTATTGTTGTTCATTCATGATGTTCTATGATGATAATATGGTACAAATAATTCTAATATCTGATCATGTGGGATTAATTGGGGCTTAAGCATAACTTGATAATAGTTGATGATAAAATCTTGACCTACTGAAAGTGCTAACTGTAGTAAGCCAGTGTCATCCTTTTTGAGCTTTCATAACCCCATGTTAACTTGTTAAGTACGGGAAGTACTTATGCTTGTTTACTTTCTATATTTGGATAAAAATCCCAGATGGGTAACAGATGACAACGTGTATTTGGAGTTTCCTAAGGACTATTAGGCTTGTGATCAACCAGTTGACCATCCCTATGTTAGAGCTTCCTCAAGAGAGTTATCTTTTTATTTTCTGCTGTGCTGTGTAAGACTATGTGATGTTATTAATCATGATGTAAGATACACCATGATGATACTTCTTATAATTTGTCAACTTGTATGTGTGACTGATCCCTGGGCACACATGAGTTTAGTGTATTCAATTTTATCCTTAAAATTGGGTGTGACAAATTGATATCAGAGCCGTATTGACTGTAGGACGCAAGCCTAGTTAGAAATGATCGTTTTAGCATCTTTGCTCCACTAGTTTCCTGCTTACTATCATATTCTTGTTATTTTATTAAAGTATTTATGCTATTCATACCTTAATCTATTATATAATTTTTTTTATTCTAATTCTATCTTACTCTAAATCTATAGATGTCTCATAACCCGAAGACCGCCCGCCTCAGCACTACAGGCTAACGTGCCATGTTCACCCCCGTGCTCCACAGGCGGAGAAGGAGATTGTGATCATCTCCGATGATGAGGTGGAACCCTTGATTGATGATGATGAGGAGTGGATGGCAACCCCGACACCTGCACCTGCTCCTACTCTAGCTGTTGCACCTGTCTATGCTGCTGAAGCTACCCCAGTAGAGTCATTAGCTACTTCACCTACGCCTGTGCCATCCCCAGCTATCCCTATGGTGGATGAGGAGATAGGCTGGAAGTGCAAATACTACTTCAAGCTAGCCCCGAAGATGGCCTACTACCACACCCTCCTTACTCATGTGCTGGATGACTACTACCCTGATCTGCATGCCTCCATCAACTATCACTATGCAGAGTACCAGCATCCTTTGGAGGCAACCTTTTGGAAGGTAGAGCTGGTTGTCACCACTTCGAATGACATAAAGAATGGACATGAGGTGGAGACTGTCCATCGTGCCACTGCCAGACGGGCTCACACATTGGATGGCATGAAAGATGCAGCGCAGGACGCTTACATCTACTACCATGGTCATCGTTTTGAGGCCATGAAGGAGGATCATTTTAGGTTCCTTCCTCGCAATGATCATGAGGGTAATTGGCAGGTCCTGGCACCACCAGAAAGTGATCCAACTCTAGAAGCAACTGTGCAACATGTCCATGCCATGCAGGGTGTAGATGAAGAGGTCAAGGGAGAGCTGCGAGCATCGCAGAGGGCCGAGAGGCGCCTCCAGAAGCAAGTTGATGAACTGCGTGCTTAACTTGGGCTGCCACCGATCTACAAGAAGAAGCGTTGGTTGTTCACCATGATTGACACCGCCCCATAGGTGTTAGGTTCCTTGTTTAAAGTTACTACGTTGTTTGTTCGTGTGTCATGTCTAGTCTTGTCTTGTCTTGTGAACTTTAGTGATTGGATGTTTTCTATTGTGAACTTGGATGTTTTTGAGTTTGTTTGGTTGCTGGAGGTTTGTGGGCTTGTCCACAAAATTCCATAGATTTGAACCTTAAGTTTAGATGGAGTCTTAATGCAGATGGGGTTGCTTTATCTTATATCTGCTGTGCTATTTTCTAGAGCAGTTTATGTTCTTTATCTTGTATCTCAAAATCTGGGCTGCCAATGTAACACCCCTGGTGTTTAGCTTCCACATGTGCACTGCATTTCATGAACATGAGCATCATGCATCCCTTCGTGAACTTATATCACATGAAACATGACTATGAAACATTTGCAACATTTCTTGTGTTTTCATTGTTTCAATACATGTGATGCTTGATTCTTGTGTGACCAATGTGTGGTGTGGTTAATAATCATCCTAAGTAACTTAGTTACACCTAGAATGTCATTAGGAACAATGTTCATGTGGATCATTTTGCCTAATTAGGTTTCCAAGTCATGGTTGACCAATTTGGACCCCTAGAGCTCCTGAGTTTGACTGTTTAAAAGTGTAACTTAGATTCTATGCATGCTTGAGCAACCTAAAGCAAAGTTGTAGAGAATTATATGTGGAACAAAAGTTCTTCTATGACCATCTCATGAAAATGTGCACAACATATTCAAAAATAGCCCACAAGTCAGGATTGAAAGCTGTTTCAACAATTGAAAATTTTTCTAAGTGTTGTACTGGATTTCAGTTTCATGAACTGGACTTTGGCTTGATTTTACTCTATATTCGTTGAGAATTAGTCCTTGGCACTTAAATAGAAATTGAAGATGGAAGTACGGGCTACAACTTTCATGTTCGTTGTTTCCTCTAATATGTCACGGTTTAGGAGTTAATCGGTGTCAAAGTTCGCCCGTCAGTCGGACTCGATGAACGCTGAAACGCGAGCTTCAGACCGGTCATGGCCAACCGACAATAGAAATCAGCTGACGCGTGTGGACACCCGTTGCCGGCCATCTGACCACGCGGCCATGCGCCGTGGTTGGCCTGACGCCGCTGCCGATGTCCCCCATTTGAAGCCGCGCGCCTGCCTGACCTGCTCGCCATCCATTTTTCCTTTTCTCGCTCTCTCGCGGCCGAGCACACCACTGCTAGCGCCACCGCGAGCTCCGCCTCCGTCCAGCTCCGTCGCCTCACCACCATTGTCCGATTGATCACGGCCATAGCTCCACCACCATCACCTCTACGATATCCACCTCTTCACGCTCGTGTTGCCCCGTTAGGTGAGCCACATTTTGCGATGCGCTCGAGCGGGAGGCCGACCAGAGCGCCGCCGCTCGCACGGCCGTCGTGGCCCCATCTCCTTGTTCCCTCTCTCGCTGAGCTCTCTACCATCCTAGTACCCTCCTAGCTCGCTGGTGCTCGGGTAGGAGTAACATTAGACGCTACCATGTGTGCATGCCGGAACGGCCGGTCGCTCTCGCCATGGCTACCATGGCCGCATACAGGAGCTCACCGTCGCTGGCCATGCCTGGCTCGTCTCTGTTCTAGCTAGCGCAAGCATGAGCTTCCCTGTTAGCTATAGTTTCTAACCTCTAGATGTAGTTCGGTGATTCACGGTATTCACGCCGGGCTGCTGACCTCGTCGGTGTACCCTGAGCGCCGCTGCTGGCCGGCGCACATGGCCAGGCACCTGCACTGCACCTCGGAACCCTAGTTCGCCTAGGAAGCTTCACCGTGGTCTTGCAGAGCTCGTACCGAGCTCGAGCGGGACAATGGCGGGCCGCCATCGTCGAAGCGCCGCCGTACCTTGCGCACCGCCGCTGCTCTCGCCGCCGGCAAGGCTAGGGCTAGGAATAGGTCATGTTCTTGGTACCAGTCGGTGCGGGTTACTTAGGGGAGCACGTTGGTACACTTGGTTTCGCCGGAGGAGCCGCCGCCAGCGAGCCTCATCGTGTGCCGCGCCGTCGCGTGCGCCTCCTCTGTTTCCGTCTCGCTGACGGGTGGGGTCGGCTGACACCCGGGTCCCGCTTGTCAGTGGTTGTAGTTCATAGGGCTAGTTCAAAAATTCAGTTTTGAATGCTGATTTGATATTTTTGTATCTCTTGTTTTGTAGATCCAAATTGGATGGTTCCAATTTTGTTAGACTCACAGTTAGGTCTAGTATTTAAGAAAAATATGTCTTGAGCACATTATGTAGAAATTTTGGATGAATTAAATAGGAACTTGAAAAGTGTTTTTGAATGCATGCAAATTTGTTTAAATCATATCTTGAGTTTCTGTGATCCAAAAATTATGAAATTTTGTGGGTAAGCTAGTCTTGTATAGTAGAAGCTCTGGTTAAAATTTGAGAGTCATTGCATGTGTAGTTTTTGAGTTATAGATTTTTCTTTTATCATTGGTAGATACTTGGGTGAATTTTTGTAAATTATCTATGAATCCTATGGCCATGAAACTTGGTAGGAAGTATCTTGGTACCTTAAAGATGCTAGGAAAAATATGAAATCTGTTGCTTGACACTTTTCACTAAGGTTTCCTAATTATGCCATTTTAAGCCATTCTGCCTTACCATTTTTGTGTAGGATATTGCACTTAATAAAATGGTGTGAAATTTTTATGGTAGTCTACTTAGGGCATGTAGGGTCTACTGTAATTTTTGTAGATTTAATGGTGTAGCTTTCATATATGCTTACTATTTCCTATAATTAATTAAATAAATTAAGAAAGGTATTAAAAGAAATGTTTTGGTGATGAACACCCTACTTTATGGTGTTCTTGTGATATGTGTGATATATCAGTAAAGTTAGTTTTGTCTAATTAAGTGTTTATATCATAAGTTAATAATTAATTGTTTGCATTATGTCCCTCTGGACAGATCTGGGGACTTTGGAAAGTTCCCCATGATATTTTGGTTTTCTGTGAATGAGATGAATACAAGAGTTGTAGATAAATTAGGTAGCTAGCTCCTGTCAAAATTGAGGGCATTTGGCCTAGTAGTTTAGAAACTACAGCTGTTTAAAGTTAGGTTCCAGTTTTGCTTACTCTCTGCCTTGTGAGGACAGAGTTCTGTTGATTTATGAATTCGAACTGGCAAAGGTTTGAATCATGCTTCGAGGTCTGAAAATGAATTGCATACAATTTCATAAGCTTTCCAGATTGTCTTGTTGCATGTCATTTGGAATTATAAATCTCCAGTTATGGCTAGTTTACTGCACCGCTACTTAGTATTCATTTTGCTGAAATACAATTGCTTGAGTGTATGTGGTTGCAATGTTCTCGTTGATTGTTTAGGGGTTAGCCTAACTTGAGAATATGCTTAGGTGCAGGTGCTAGGTCATTAACTGAAGATGAGCAATTATACATTAGGTTGTATAAACTTGGTAAGTAAAGTGATTTGAATAGGGCTTAAGTTGGAATATGCAAACTACAGCGAACATGTGCATTCCCCGAGCATCCCTGACATTCGTTCATGTGCATCCATGATATTTATCTTGCGTATTCATGCAATAGGTGTGCCGGAGGGAGTGACGTTGCTGGAGTTCAAGGGAGCCAACTAGGAGGAGGAACCCAAGGTGCAAGAACCCGACGAAGCAGTCGCCGCAGAAGAATTGCCCGAGTGCCCTGACCACCAGCCTTCCTCGTGCCTGAAAGGCAAGCCCCAAAGCATATTAAGCCTTCCATGTTTTTACAAATACATTGAGTATCTTTTATTGTTGATGATGCATTAAGTATAGGAATTGGTTGGAACCAATTACTGCATTATATATCCTTCCTTGTCCAGATATCGCACTGGAATCCTATTTAAGTTCAGGAACGGGTTAAATGCTTAGCCATGCTTAGTGCGGTAGAAGTCAGGTGATTTCCTGTCACCTGCGAGCTTTAGGATGAGGTGGATCACGGTTGGCTATATTTGCTATCGTGGAAAAGAACCCTGTGAATAATGAATTAAGACCGGGTGGGGTCTTGTGTAGGTTTGAACATAGTGACTCCATCTGAGTCGTTTAAGGACCGATACGCTGTACGTCCTCACGTCATGTTGAACGCAGCCTAACACTTAGCTGGCCGTATAAGTCGTTCCGACCGTGAAGCCTAGTAGCTCGATTTAGGCCGGGAACGCGAGCAGTGGCGGCACTCTGGAGGTAGTAAGGATGTGCGGAGAGCCATTGGCATAAGTCCAAGGCGGGTTAGAGTCCCGAACAACCTTGGCAGAGTGGTTCTCTGAGAATGCCGATCTGTTTGGACCCGCGACTCCTGAATTGTACCAAAGGTGACTTGTTGCGACCCTGACGGGGGAAGCAGGGTTTGTGTTTAGGAATACCCCTCCAGCTGGATAGGAATCGATTCGAAATCACCGTCTCTCCCGGATAGTGAGAACTTGACTGAGCAGCGGCAACGTAGATTCAATTAATTTAACGATATGGTTAAATGGATGATGATAAGGTTGCCACAATGAATACCTGATATGGTTAATAATGTTTGCACCCTAATAAAATGATTGCTTAGTACAGGTGCTAATATAGATGACAGGTTAATGGCTAAAAAGTTACTGCTAGTTCAGGTTAAGAGTTGATCATTATTACTTATGCTTTTCTACAAAAAGAAAGTGTCAGCTAGCTCCACTACATTAAGCTATGCATAATCCTTGGTGTCATTTGTTTGGTTTTCGACGGGTAAGTCTAGCTGAGTACATTCCCGTACTCAGGGTTTATTCCCTCTTGTTGTAGATGACCTTCTATATCAGGGATTCTGCAAGTATTGTCTCCACCCAGCGGGTGATGAAGACTAGATCATGGGCATGATCTCTTTTCTTTTATCTGAATGCTTTTGCAGTTTGTGATCAGCAAACCAGTATGTGTATTTGAACTCGGTGTGTGAGTTAAACTATTTGCTTCCGCATGTGTACAAGACTTGTTTTGTAATAACAATGACTCTGTGATGATGTAACCTATTTGCAAACGTATGTGAAATGTTGTAACGTACGATATGTTATGTTGAATTACTATGATCTTGGTTGTATGCAAGTTGGTTTGAAATCCTTCGAGATTTCGGTTGACTACCGGGTTTATATGGGCTCAAGTTCGAGAATTTGATCGTTTCGGCGATTGTTTTTGTACTTGTGCTCTTATAAATTGGTCGGTTCTGTGACAGCCAAAGATTCTGAAATTTTTGTGGAGATATCTAGACTTCTATATCTTTCAAATGTCTCTAGAATCACATCAATATCTATTCAGGTTTGTGAGATCTAGCTATCACAAGTTGATGTTCCTACGCAGACTAGAACCCAGAACAGATTCGGTTTAGCTCTGTTTTTGACCATGTATATACCTAGAATCTATAAAAGTGTTCTAAATAAAAGTTGTAGCTAATCTCCTAAGCTTTCCAACCATTCTTGGTACACCTCTGTGGGATCTCTGAAACTCAAGTTATGATAGATTTACCGAACTGCTATAATTGAATCTTGTCCTAGAAAGTTTTCAGCATTGTTCATTATCTTTTATAAGCTCTCTATAATTTGGAAATCTCTAAAATTTTGCGCATTTGTTGGAAAAATAGATGGCCGCAAGAGGAGGAAGAGGCAGAGGCCATGGTCAGTGGATGTGATGCTCTCATAAATCCACCACCACCGCCACCAGTGACTATGGAACAATTGATGGGAATGCAAGCGCAGTTGATGCAAGCCATGATGCAACGCTTGGATAATGAACCTACAAGAGGACCACCACCTGTTTAGGTTAGAGACAAGCATGGGGAATTCATGAAGGGTCACCCACCGGTGTTCACCCATGCCTCAAACCCCTTGGAGGCAGACGATTGGTTATGTGCTGTGGAAAAGCAACTTAACATAGCACAATGCAATGATCTTGAGAAGGTGTTGTATGCTTCTGGTCAACTCCAAGGAGCAGCTCAGGATTGGTGGGATTCTTTCTAGTATGGACGCCCCAACGATGCTCCTGCTATCACCTGGCAGGAATTCACAGACAATTTCCGGTCATATCATATCCCGATGGACTAGTGGAATTGAAGCAAGAGGAATTCAGGTCCCTTAAGCAAGGATCCATGTCTGTGGTGGAGTATCGTGACAAGTTTGCACAATTATCACGCTATGTTTCAAATGATGTAGCTGATGATAAGGAGAAGCAACGCCATTTCCTCAAGGGACTTTATGATGGACTGTACAGCTCCAGCTGATGTCCAACACCTACCCTAACTTTCAGTCCTTGGTGAACCGCGCTATTGTGATTGACGATAAGCGCAAGGAGATGGAAGCCAAGAAGAGGAGGCTTCAAGGGCAAGCTTCTGGAAGCAACACCCGCCCACATGCCTATCCCCAGTAGGGTTTTTAGCAGAGGAATCAAGGACCATCTAACCAGGGAAACTATGGTCAGTACCCTCAGCGTAATCAGTTCTAGCAACGCCCTTAGTACTAACAACAGTTTGGTAATCAGTGCCCCCAGCAATAGACCGGCAATCCGGCATCATGCCAGGGAATGCCCAACAATGCTCGTATGGAGAGTGGTGCACCCAATAACCCCAACGCTTGCTACTGTTGTGGAGAAGTAGGTCACTATGCTCATTAGTGTCCAAAGAAGCAGAACCAACAAGCTCCTCAGAACTAGAATGGCAGTCCGAAGTTCAACGCCCGACCACCTCACACTGCTAAAGTGAACTATGTGTCATCTGATGCAGCTCAGGAGACAACGAAGGTCATGTTGGGTATGTTTAGTGTCAACTCTATCTCTGCTACAGTACTTTTTGATTCCGATGCTTCGCATTCATTTATTTCCCAAGCTTTTGTTAGAATACATAGCATACCTTTATGTGCCATGAAAAACCCCATATTAGTAAATTCACTAGGAGGTAGCATACTAGCTTCTTATTGGAGTCCCTCAACTAGCATTTCCTTAAGGGGGGTAGACTTCAAAGTGAAACTTATTGTGTTGAGATCAGCAGGAATTGATCTTATTCTGGGAATGGATTGGATGAAACAACACTGAGCAGTGATCCAATGTCAGGAGAGATCTGTTATTGTGACATCACCCAATGAAGATAGAATCTGTGTAGAAGTGGTAGTGCAAGCTCAACCAACGGCCACTGTGAATCAGCTGGATGGTGATGCCAATAAACAAGATCGGGTTGTGGAGGAGTTCCTGGATGTCTTCCCCGATGACTTGCCAGGTATGCCACCTGACCATGACATTGAATTCATTATTGAATTATTACCTAGAACTGCACCAATAGCTAAACATCCATATAGAATGGGGGTTAATGAATTAGAAGAGCTTAAGAAACAACTAAAATAGTTGCAAGAAAAAGGTTTCATACGTCCCAGTTCTTCCCCATGGGGAGCACTAGTGATCTTTGTGGATAAGAAGGATGGTAGCCAACGGATGTGTGTGGATTACTGTTCACTTAATGAGGTTACTATCAAGAATAAATACCCTTTGCCTAGGATTGATGATTTGTTTGATCAGTTGAGAGGAGCCTATGTGTTCTCCAAGATTGATCTCCGCTCAGGTTATCATCAGCTAAAGATTCGAAACTTAGACATACCCAAGACAACATTCACTACATGGTATGGCTTGTATGAGTATACCGTTATGTCTTTTGGATTGACCAATGCATCTGCATACTTTATGTATCTAATGAATAAGGTATTCATGGAGTTTCTTGATAAATTTGTAGTGGTATTCATTGACGACATACTGATATTCTCCAAGACTAAAGAAGAGCATGCTGAGCATATAAGGTTGATCTTGCAAAAGCTTAGAGAACATAAGTTGTATGCTAAGCGGAGCAAGTATGAGTTTTGGTTGAAGGAGGTCTCTTTTCTGGGTCATGTTGTCTCCAATGGTGGGATAGCAGTGGATCTAGGCAAAGTGCAAGATGTATTGAATTGGAAACCACCAACCAATGTAAGTGAGATTTATAGCTTTTTAGGATTGGCTGGATACTATAGGAGGTTCATTGAAGGTTTTTCTAAGCTTGCTAAGCCTATGACAGCCCTATTGGAAAAGAATGCTAAATTTGTATGGTCTGATAAATGCCAAACAAACTTTGATGAGCTAAAGAAGAGATTAACTACAGCTCTAGTGTTGATTTTGCCAGATTTAAGCAAGAACTTCTCTATATATTGTGATGCATCTCATTTGGGCCTTGGATGTGTTCTTATGCAAGAAGGAAGAGTGGTGGCATATACATCTAGACAATTGAGGAAGCATGAATTGAACTACCCTACTCATGACTTGGAATTGGCAGCTGTGGTTCATGCTTTGAAAATCTGGAGACATTATCTAATTAGGCATAAGAGTGATATCTATACAGACCACAAGAGTTTGAAGTATATCTTTACCCAATTAGATCTGAATCTAAGACAACGTCATTGGTTAGAATTGATCAAAGACTATGATTTGGAAGTGCATTATCATCCGGGAAAAGCAAATGTCATAGCTGATGCACTTAGCAGGAAGAGTTAGGCCAATGGACTTCAGTTGACATTGATGCCAGCAGAGTTGTGTGCTGAAATGGAGTATCTCAACTTGAGTTTTGTCACTAATGCAATGGGATTGGTGATAGAGCCTACATTGGAGCAAGAGATACGCAAAGGTCAATTGGAGGATGAAAAACTTAAGGAGATAGCGGAGAATGTAGTGCTTGGAAAGGCACCAAGATTCAGGATGGATGAGAATAGTACTCTTTGGTTCAGGAAAAGGATATGTGTACCTGAAGTGAAGACTATCCGTGATGCAATTCTGTAAGAGGCACATGAGTCTGCTTATTCTATACATCTCGGAAGTACCAAGATGTATTTGGATCTCAAAGAGAAGTATTGGTGGTATGGTTTGAAGAGAGATATGGCAGAGTATGTGGCTTTGTGTGACACTTGTCAAAGAGTGAAAGCTGAGCATCAAAGACCTACAGGGTTGCTACAACCAATGAAGATTCCTGAGTGGAAATGGGAAGAAGTTGGTATGGATTTTATCGTAGGTTTGCCCCGCACTCAAAGAGGTTATGATTCAATATGGATAATAGTGGATCGACTCACTAAGGTTGCTCACTTTCTACCAGTCAAGACTACCTATATAGGTGCAAGGCTAGCAGAGTTGTATATGGAAAGGATAGTGTGCTTACATGGTGTTCCCAAGAAAATTGTGTCTGATAGAGGCACTTAGTTTATGTCGCAATTCTAGCAGAAAGTATATAGATCTTTGGGAACAAAGTTAAATTTAGAAGAGATTAACTACAGCTCTAGTGTTGATTTTGCCAGATTTAAGCAAGAACTTCTCTATATATTGTGATGCATCTCATTTGGGCCTTGGATGTGTTCTTATGCAAGAAGGAAGAGTGGTGGCATATACATCTAGACAATTGAGGAAGCATGAATTGAACTACCCTACTCATGACTTGGAATTGGCAGCTGTGGTTCATGCTTTGAAATCTGGAGACATTATCTAATTAGGCATAAGAGTGATATCTATACAGACCACAAGAGTTTGAAGTATATCTTTACCCAATTAGATCTGAATCAAGACAACGTCATTGGTTAGAATTGATCAAAGACTATGATTTGGAAGTGCATTATCATCCGGGAAAAGCAAATGTCATAGCTGATGCACTTAGCAGGAAGAGTTAGGCCAATGGACTTCAGTTGACATTGATGCCAGCAGAGTTGTGTGCTGAAATGGAGTATCTCAACTTGAGTTTTGTCACTAATGCAATGGGATTGGTGATAGAGCCTACATTGGAGCAAGAGATACGCAAAGGTCAATTGGAGGATGAAAAACTTAAGGAGATAGCGGAGAATGTAGTGCTTGGAAAGGCACCAAGATTCAGGATGGATGAGAATAGTACTCTTTGGTTCAGGAAAAGGATATGTGTACCTGAAGTGAAGACTATCCGTGATGCAATTCTGCAAGAGGCACATGAGTCTGCTTATTCTATACATCTCGGAAGTACCAAGATGTATTTGGATCTCAAAGAGAAGTATTGGTGGTATGGTTTGAAGAGAGATATGGCAGAGTATGTGGCTTTGTGTGACACTTGTCAAAGAGTGAAAGCTGAGCATCAAAGACCTATGTGTCGCAATTCTAGCAGAAAGGTATATATAGGTTGCCACTTCTACAGTCAAGACACCAATAGGTGAAGGTGCAGAGTTGTATTGGAAAGGATAGTGTGCTACATGGTTCCCAGAAATTCTGCGAGCACTTATTATGTCGCAATTCTAGCAGAAAGTATATAGATCTGGGAACAAAGTTAAATTTCAGTTCTGCTTACCATGCACAAACTAGGAACAGACGAAAAGGATCAACCAAGTTTGGAGATATGTTGAGAGCTTGTGCAACTGCAGTAGGGTACTAGTTGGGACAAGAGTTTACCATTATGCTGAGTTCTCGTAACAACAACAGTTACCAGAAGAGTCTCAAGATGTCACCTTTTGAGTCGCTATATGGACGTAAATGTAGAATGCCTTTGTTCTGGAATCAAGACTGGTGAAACTCAAGTGTTTGGACCCGAATGTCCTTAGAGACGCAGAAGAACAAGTGAGAATGATTAGAGACAACTTGAGAGTGGCTCAGTCCTGACAGAAGAGTTACGCTGATACTCGCTAGAAGAGAGCTGACTTTCGAAGTTGGAGATTATGTGTACTTAAGGTGTCACCAATGAGAAGTGTGAAAAGATTCAATATGAAGGGAAAGTTGGCACTGAGGTATATTAGGACCTTTCAAGATCCTAGAGAGATGTGGAGAAGTAGCCTATCAGTTGGAACTGCCTGAGAGTTTGTCAGGTGTGCACGATGTGTTTCATGTTTCTCAATTAAAGAAGTGTTTGCGAGTACCAGAAGAGCATATTCCTTTAGAAGAACTTGCTGTTAAGGAAGATCTCACATATGAAGAGTATCTGATAAAGATCTTATAGATGGCAGAAAGAGTTACAAGGAGCCGAGTTATAAAAATGTGCAAGGTACTAGTGGAATCGGTATACAGAGGATGAGGCTACTTGGGAAAGAGATGAGGAATTGCCAAAGTCTTATCCACAATTGTTTGAGTAAGCAATCATTCGAATCTCGAGGACGAGATTCATCTTAAAGGGGGTAGAATTGTAACACCCAAAAATTTCATTCTTTTAAAATAAGTAAATTTGATTTAATTATGTTATTATGTGTGCATTCAAAAATAAGAAATTAATAATTTTTGGGAAATTAAAATCAAATATAAGGTTAGTAACCTTTTGATGCATACATGCTGCTGCACCTTTATTTTTGCAATGATTGGTTTTGATTAAATTTGAATTTGGATACAAAATCAATTTGAAAATGGTTTGCTAAAACTCTAGAAAATAAAAAGAAAAAGGAAATTCAATTCTTCCCCTCTCTTCCTCATTCTGGCCTGATGGCCCAACTCCCTTCCGCTGGCCCACTCGCCTTCTCCTTTCCCCTCCTCCTGTTTTCCTCTTGGGCCGGCCCAACCAGGCGAGCTACCAACCGCCGCCGCATCAGCCCCGCCAGCCCAGCTCAGGCAACTGCCGCCGCGCCCTCCTCCTTCCCTCAGTCGCTGACCGCCCAGGCCCACATGTTGGTGCCGCCTCCAACCTCCCGTGCGTACCGTAGCGCCAGTCAAGGCTGCAACCGCCGCTCCGCGCTCCGCGCCCATGTCTCGCATCATTGTGGGAGCGTCTCCCCACGCCTGGCCTCTATAAAATGGAGCCAAGCCCATCTCCACTCCCCCTGCTACCTTCCCTGCTCCCTCTCGCACTCGCTCAAGCCCGCGGAAGCTAAAACTGCCACATGGAAATGCCGAGATCCGCCGAGCTCGGAAAACTCCATCCCCGAGCCGCCTTCGTCTGCGTTTGTCACCGCTGGTGAGCTTCGTCACCTTCCCCTCCTTTTCCCCATGCATTTACTTTTGCAAATCATGGCCTCTAGGGCTCTAGCCGCGTATGCCCGAGAGCTCCGCATCGCCGGCCATGGCGACCGCCGCCTCGGCCCTCTCCTCCGGCCGCCTTCTCGGCATGGCCGAGGTCGCATGAACCCCCGCTATCCCTCGGTGCTCTCAGTTGCACAAACCATGGCCCGTAGGCTGAGTTCCCCGCTCACGGATGAGTCCTTGCCACCGGCCATGGTGCTCGGCCGCTGGAAGCACTGTTCTAGGCCGTCGGCCTCTTTTCTCTCTCCCTCCCATCTATTCCGAGCCGTCTATCGCAGGATCAACAGTCCAGAGAGGCCGATACCTCTTCGTGGGTAATTTTGCTAAAGAGACCCCCGAGTTCAGCCAATTAGAACCCACAGTCCTCGCCGTTTTGATTAATTCTAGATTTAATTTTATTTAAATTTGAAATTAGTTCCTTCTATTTACATAAGTGCCACTACACTGTTTTGCTCATAAAATCGCCGTTTTAGCTCCGAATTGACCCGTTCAATTTGCGTTAGATTCGTAATAAAGTTCTCTACATGTTAGTACCACTGTTAACCATGTTTACAACTTTTAAATTTCATGGTTAGGTTTAATTAAATAAATTGCTATAGGAAACCCCGTTTAATTCATAACTTTCACGTTTTAGCTCCGATTTTCGTGAACTTCATGTTGACGTGATCGTAGTGAGACAGTAGATTCTTTTCATAAACATTTTATCTTGTTTTCTATACTCCTAGTGTACTGTTCTAATAATAGGTTTGTTTGCTTTGTATGAATGTTCCGGAAATGTTGTATGTTGCTGTGTTGGTCGTGTTCAGACAGTGAGGAGAACGTTGGAGACCAAGAGTTCTTTGATGACCAGCAGGAGTTTGCTAACCAAGACAAGTATAGCATGGGATCTACCATGATGCCTTTTCACATTTATTAATTACTCATTTGCATGTGTCTAGTTTTGATACCCGTAAGGACATCCTAGTGTTTGATTATCCTGTTCCCTGTTCTCCTATGGGTTATATGCATATGGGTAGTTTGCTAGCGCTCAAAGTAACTATACATGATCTACATAACTGAAATAATGGTTCTATGGAATGAAAAGGTAAAATTGACTTTTAAACAACTGAATTATAGAGCGAAGGAGCAAATGACTTTCGATCATGTTGCTCTCGGCCCTCCATAAGGACTTATCTATCGGCAAAAGCTAGGACTGACAGTGCAACCATGAGGGTCACATGGCTCTAACTTTAGCTTAGTAATAGGACCTTTTCTAGCTTGCTAGAGGTTACCTTTATGGCGTAAAAGGGGCTTGCCATGTTGGGTATAGGGCTGCCTCTGTTCCTATGTGTATAGCCGCGATGGATATGTGCCATAGGAAAGGGGGGTTCCTATATCTGCTTGCCGAGGAAACCTAGCAGCCCTAACTTCTTAGAGAAACTTATGAAATGGCTTCATAGTGTACCCCGCCTGCTCACCTTGGCAGTGATATGGGAGTAATTAACCCTGGCTTAGGGAATCACGACTCGTGGTGAATGTGCACAACCTCTGCAGAGGGTTACAAACTATTATAATAGCCGTGCTCACTGATCACGAGCAGCCTAGAAAACTCATAGAATAAATGGTTAATTATTGTTGTTCATTCATGATGTTCTATGATGATAATATGATACAAATGATTCTGATATCTGATCATGTGGGATTAATTGGGGCTTAAGCATAACTTGATAATAGTTGATGATAAAATCTTGACCTACTAAAAGTGCTAACTGCAGTAAGCCAGTGTTATCCTTTTTGAGCTTTCATAACCCCATGTTAACTTGTTAAGTACGGGAAGTACTTACGCTTGTTTACTTTCTATATTTGGATAAAAATCCTGGATGGGTAACATATGACAACAGTGTATGAGGAGTTTCCTGATGACTATTAGGCTTGTGGTCAACTAGTTGACCGTCCCTGTGTTGGAGCTTCCTCGAGAGAGTTATCTTTTTATTTTCCACTGTGTTGTGTAAGACTATGTGATGTTATTAATCATGATGTAAGATACACCGTGATGATACTTCTTATAATTTGTCAACTTGTGTGTGTGACTGATCCCTAGGCACATATGAGTTTAGTGCATTCAATTTTATCCTTAAAATTGGGTGTGACAGGTCGCTACTCGCTCGTTGTCGACCCCATCATCTACAAGAAGAGCCTCACCAAGGTGTTGATGGATGGAGGTAGTGGCCTCAACATTCTCTATGTCGACACCCTCGACGCTATGCGCATCCCCTTGGTCAGAGCTCTGCTCAATGAGCTCTCCCTTCCATGGCATAATCCTAGGGGCGCGGGCGTACCCACTCAGGCAGATCGACCTACCCGTCACATTTGGTGACCGCGCCAACTTCTGCTCAGGAGGTCCTAACATTTGAGGTAGTGGACTTTCTGGGGTCCTACCACGCTATTTTGGGGTGGTCATGCTATGCCAAGTTTATGGCGATCCCTAACTACATCTACCTCAAGCTAAAGATGCTAGGACTAAATGGTGTTATCACTATGGGTAGCACCTTTTCACACACCTACTGCGTGCGACCACAAGCATTATGAACTCGCCACCACATTCATCAACTCCACTGAGCTCCTGGAGCTCAGGAATTTGGTGACTCCAACAGTCCTCGACTGTAATGAGCCGACCTCTTCAAGTGTCTTCCATCTGACCAAGGAAACCAAGGCGCTGAAGATCAACCCCACCGACTCGACCAAGATGGTTCGGGTCAGGACCAAGCTTCTAGCCAAATAGGAAAGCGAGCTCGCCTGACTTCCTATGTGCCAACTGTGATGTCTTCACATGGAAACCTTCTGAACATGCCGAGCATACCAAGGGAGGTCGCCGAGCATGCACTACACATTGTCCTAGGCTCAAAGCCCACCAAGCAATGCCTGCATCGCTTTGACGATGAGAGGCGTAGGGCCATAGGTGAGGAGATCAGCCAAACTCCTAGTAGTCGAATTCATCAAAGAGGTATACCACTCCGATTAGCTAGCTAATCCTATTCTTATGAAAAAGAAGAATGGGAAATGGAGAATGTGTGTTGATTATACTAGGCCTCAACAAGGCATGTCCAAAGGACCTATTTTCCTTTGCCATGCATAGACCAAATAGTCGACTCCACCTCAGGATGCAAAATCCTCTCCTTTCTAGATGCCTACTCAGGCTACCACCAGATCGCGATGAAAGAGTCCAACTAGGTCATGACTTAATTTATCACCCCATATGGTTCATACTGCTATGTAACCATGCCTTTTGGTCTGAAGAACGCTGGTGCCACCTATCAATGGTGCATGCAGCGATGCTTCACCTGACCAAATCGACCCGCCTGACCAACCTGACCAAGTCGAGTGGCCAAAAGCCAACAATCGCCATCTATGTTGATGACATAGTAGTGAAAACGGCTCAAGCTAGCGACCTTATCAGCAAACTTAGCCGCCATATTCGTGAACCTTCGAAGGTTCAACGTTAATTTGAATCCTAAAAATGTGTTTTTGGGGTTCCAAAGGGGAAGTTGCTCGGATACATCGTGTCCGAGCGCGGCATCAAAGCCAACCTAAAAAAAATCATGGCCATCTCCAATATGGGCCCTATACGCAACATCAAGGGCGTATAGAGGATCATCGGCTGTTTGGCTGCCCTAAGCCGGTTCATCTCCCGACTAGGCGAATGACGGATGCCTGTCTACAAATTTCTCAAGAAGATAGATGCATTCATCTTGATAGAAGAAGCACGACAACCTTTGGAAAGCCTCAAAGCATCACTGACGTCGGCCCCAATCCTCGTCGCTCCCGAACGGGGAGAATCCCTCCTCCTCTATATCATGTGGCAAGCAACCATGTTGTAAGTGCTATCCTCGTCACCAAGAGGGAGGAGTCAGGGACACCCCCTAAAGGTACAATGACCAGTGTACTTTGTTGGTGAGGTACTCACCTGACGTCAAGGTTCGCTACCCCTAGGTCCAGAAGCTTCTATACTGCCATTTTGATGGCAACCCAGAAGCTCCTGCACTACTTCACCAATCATAAGGTCATCGTTGTCACTTCAGTGCCAGCTGGGAGACATTGTCCACAACCACGACGCCATGGGATGAATCTCTAAATGGGCTCTCAAGCTCATGGGCCATGACATCATATATAGCCCCCACAACCCTATTAAGTCTTAGGCTCTCGCCGACTTCATCGTCGAATGGATGAAAGTCTGTCTCCCGACCCCGGATGTCACACATGAGTACTGGATGATGTATTTCAATGGGTCGGTCATGGCTCCTGGCTCGAGGGCTAGAGTGGTTCTGATCTCCCAAGATGGGAGCAGGCTCCGCTATGTGATTCATCTCCATTTTTCAATGTCAAACAATGTTGTGGACTACGAAGCCCTCATCAACGGACTGCGCATCATTGTCGAGCTTGGTGGCACGTAGCTATATGTCCACGGTGACTCAGAGTTGGTCGTCGACCAGGTCATGAAGGAATCCTCTTGCAAGAGCCCTCTCATGGTGGTGTACTACCAGGAGGTGTGCAAGCTCAAGGACAAATTCTGAGGGATCAAACTGCATCATGTCTACCAAAAGGACAACAATGTCACCGACTTCCTTGCAAATTGGCTGTTAGGTGGGTTCCATCTCCAGATGGGGTCTCCATCAATGATCTCCATGAGCCATCTGTCTGTGTTCTAGAGGATCTGACCTAGACCCATTCCTACATCAATCTGGTACCTAGGGGCTCTGACCCCCCAATGTGCCCCGACCTCGACCAAGTGCTTGGGGGCTCCAACATTGGCGCCTCCATGGTAATGTTGCTCGCTGGCATCATTCGTGATAGCACTTGATCTGGTCCGACTGGAGAGTATCAGCTGCTCACCTACCTCCTCGAGGAGGTTCTCCCACCAAAAAAGACTAAAGCATGATGAATCGCTCGACACGCCAAGACGTTCAGTTACCATTAGTAACAAACTTTACAAGCGAAGTTCGTCAGGAGTACTCATGAAGTGCATCCCGACCAACCAGGGGAAACAACTCCTCCTCAAAGTCCATGCTAGAATCTATGGACATCATGTGGCCCTAAGGTTGCTAGGTTAGGGAACACTTTTGCCAAGGTTTTTACTGGACCCACTGTGCTACGAGACAGAGAGGAGGTGGTCCGTAGGTGTGAAAGATGCCAGTTCTATGCTCGGTAGACTCATCTGTCGGTGTAGGAACTTCAGACCATCCCCATCACCTAGCCATTCATAGTCTGGGCCTCGACATGGTCAGACCCCTCAAAAAGGCCCTAGGTGGCTTCACTCACCTACTCGTGGTGGTGGACAAGTTCACCAAGTGGATAGAGCCAAAGCCCATCACCAATATCCGCTCGAAAGAGGCTGGTCAAGTTCTTACTCGACATCATCTATTGGTTTGGTGTTCCAAACTATATGATCACTGACCACAGAACAAACTTCACCGAAGAAGAAGTTCCTAGACTTCTATGATGGATACAGCATCAGGATCGATTAGGCCTCGGTCGGACACCCACGTATTAATGGTCAGGTCAAGCGAGCCAATGGCATGGTCCTCTAAGGACTCAAGCCCTACATCTTTGACCAACTCAAAAAGTATGTTGGTCGATGGGTTACAGAGGTCCCAGCGATCCTCTAGAGCCTAAGAATGACCCCAAACCGATCCATGGGGTTCACTCCTTTCTTCCTAGCCTATGGAGCTAAAGCAGTGTTGCCCTCTGACCTCGATCATGGTGCCCCAAGAGTAAAGGCCTTCGACTGAGTTCGAGCCATAGAGGCTCAGCAGGACACGATCGACCTGCTCAAGGAGGCTCATGAGATGACTGTCATTCGCTTTGCTCATTACTAGTAAACTCTCCCTAGGTACCATAAAAGAAAAATCATGGGGAGGATCCTCGAGGTCAGGTGATCTCGTACTTAGGAGGACCTAGTCAACCAAGGACAAGCCTAAGCTCTCTCCACCATGGGAAGGACCATACGCTGGTGGCTGAGGTGATCCAACTAGGCGCCTACCGGCTAAAGGACGACAATGGCAACTATTCTCACCAACACATGGAACATCAAATAGTTATGTCGTTTCTTTCCCTAAAGCTTGGTCTTTCTGCTTATTTCCATTCAATGTTTGCTCCTATAGCACCCCTAGCCTGAGCACTCTTGGCTTGGGTTGCTCGGGGGCTCCATAGGGGTGCAAAACCACCCTCCTTTTTTTACTATCATGTAGTAATACTTTTTGCCCAAACAAAAGGGCATTGCCCAAACGAAAAGGGCATTCCATTCCTTTGATTATCCTACGTAACTTGCACTTTAACCTCCCTACCGATCACACCCTGCCATGACCTATGGTTACGAGCAGCTGAGCCTCGCAAGCCACTCCCAGGGTTCTTAAGGTTGCAGCCTACGGGTCAACGGGCAGGTGCGAAAGGGAAAGGACAAAAGACAAAATTATGCAAGGATAAATAAAAGGGCGGATGGGAAAAGCTTCCCCTTATGACTGATTTCATCACAAAACAAACTTATAATATTCATGAATGTAAAACTGTTCACATGGGGGTTCTCCCACGAACTCATCTTTTACATGAACTGACTATTTTTACTCTAACTCTATTATGGCCCCCCGCCGGCATCAGCTGACGGTACAGGTTGACGAGGACTGAAGGCTGCTCGCTTCCAGGTTAGGATGACGTTCTGCTCTATTGGGTGTGGGATGACGCTCACCTCTGACCTAGTCTCCACTCCCTCTAGAGTCTAGATGACATCTTCTTGGCACACATCTTCGCCCACGGTCGAATGGTGAGCCTCCATCACCCACTGCGCGGTGACCTACTCAGCTGACCATTTGTGCATGTGGCACCAAACTCTCCCCTAGCAGCATGGATTTCATCTGCTGCTCCACCTATCGGCGTATCCTCTGTAGATGGTCGTGAAGTCTAGATCAAGGTGATGGGTCGCCACCGAGGTCAGCACCCCCAACATCACGTAGAACATGTCGTCGGAGATGAGTGCCCAAACTTCATTCAAGACCTCCACCAGCTGGACGAGGGGCGTACTGGTGCTCGGTCCCAACCCAAACACCTCGGAGATGATCACCTACGCGATGTTGTGAATCTAGTTGAGCTCTCCCTCAAGAGCGCATCGCTCCTCAAGGGACTAGGCTAGTGCCTCCATGCCTCGACCGACCACCGCTTTGACCGTCTTCAGCTCTTACTCCAGAGAGCCGATCTTTCCACCCAGTTCTAGGAACAGACGACAAATTCTAAAGCAAAGGAAAGGAAAAATCAAGGCATCAACCGAGGGTGGAATAGATACATACCAAGGTGGGTGCTTTCGAGAATGGAGAGCCCTTCCTCTTGTTGGGTCACCCTTTCGAGCAGTCAAGCATTCGACTCCTTGGCCCTGAGCATCTGCCCTCGAAGTGCGTCCACTTCTTGCTCGGTGTTTGACCGGACCTTCCTCTCTGCCTCTAGAGTATACATGGCCATCGGGCCATGCCGGCCTGGAACGGTGTCGTGCCTCAATGGGCCACCGTGCCTATCGGGCCGTGCCTGCACCGTGCTCGTGCCTGGCCTTTGGCCCAAGGCATGGCTCGTGGGCCATTTGGCCATGTTGTGCTGCCCATTGGGCACAGCCATTTTCACCATGCTGGGCTAGCCTACAGCCCGACAGGCAAAAAACACCTCCAAAAAACCACCGAGTGCTGAAACACTTCATTTTCAAATTTCAACAAACAAAAGGTCACATTTTCATGCACATTCACACACAGTTATCAACATTCACATTCATACACAGTTATGAACTAATCTAATCAACATTCAACATTCACATTCACATTCACACAACTATTAACTGATCAACTAATCAAGTTACCATTTTCATTCACAGTGATAGACTGACAGTTCACATCACAGATCACAGCACAAAGACAAAAGGAGACTAGATTATATGAAAATGATGATCAAAAGGAGCTGTTTTGTGCAATGCCGCCTCATTAAAAATCTTTCTAGGTAAAACTCACCCTTGTGAGAAACCCTAAAAAGGAAAAAAGAGTGCAGCCAGCTCAAAGTCTTAGTCTTAATGTGTTATTACAAAAGCCAACAGCTATGGCAAAGTTCACAGAATGACTGTGGCAAAGTTCACAGAAACAGAATGATAGAATTAGAGTCCACACTCAGTCACTCACTCTTCTTACTGTCACAGACACAAAGACTCATAGTCACACACACAGCTTCACAGCACAGCACAGCAAACCAACAGTCCAGCACAGCACCAGCCACCAGCAAAAGACCAAAACTCCAAAAGTACCTACAAAAATAGAAGAATCCAATCAGTCCAAAAGTATTGAGTTGATTGAGTCATAGTATTTAGTTGAGATAGACAGTCAGTACCTCTCAAGCTCTCCTCTCTCCAGTTCTTCTTCACTTGTTGTATCCAGCACAGCAAAAGAAGTCCAAAAGTACCTGCAAAATTGTACATAATTCATGTTATTGTTTTGCCATTAATGTAAATAGGCTGGTACTTATAGTTATAGATTTGAGTTGAGTACCTGAGAGTGAGAGGAGAGGTTCTTCACTTCTTCTATCCAGCACCAGCAGCACCACTGCTGCCGTTGCCGCTAGCTTCACCTTCACCATCAAGGAAGAGGTTCTTGAATGCCTCCTCTAGGTCCACATCCTTAGGTGCATGCTATTCTCTTCTTACTACTTGCTCCCAGTCCTTCATGCAGGTGAGCATCTCCACATGCTCCGGCAACAAGCGCCGCCGTCGATCTTCGAGTATCCTAGCTGTACAGCTGAAACAAGACTCGGAAGAGACACTAGATATAGGAACAGACATGATATCTCGAGCCATAATAGATAGGATTGGATAGGTTAGCTTGTGGTCATGCCACCAAAGCAGTATGTCAAAGGATTCCTCATAACATGTGATAGGGTCACTGTCCAAGTAAGCTGAGAGCTCACTGACACCAGAACCAGATGGAGTAGATGAAGATGAGGGGGAACAACCAGAGCCAGGGGAAGCACCAGGACCTCCAAAGATCCTTCCCCATGCCTGCTTTCTCTTACCACAATGAGCTGAAGGCTGTGAAACCCTTTGAGTCCTAGCTGCCCCACCAAATTTATGCTCATACTTGTTAAACAATCTGTACAATTCAGCTTTGACATCACCATAGTATAAACTATAACTGGATCCAGTATGTTGAGCAAGCAATTCAAGCACATTAAAGAATCCTTTGATCTTAGCTCTAGGATCAAGAATGAATGCATATGAATAGAGCAGTGGAATTCTCTCCCAATATTTAAGAAATTTAAGCTTCATAGGATAAGCAATCATTCTAAAATTCTGATATGTTTCAGCTTTATGAAGATGCTCAGCAATGTCAAGGATATGGTGCAAAACAAGTGGAGCTGTGGGATAGTAAACACCAGACAGAACAATAGTAGAATCATAAAAGAGTTCCAGGAACACCATTATCTATTCAGCAACATACCAATGCTGTGCAGTCAACAATTCTGAACCATAGTTAGAGTTAAGCCACATAGAAAATACTTCTTTGTATGGTAGCAAATGCTTAAGCATTAAATAGGTGGAATTCCATCTAACATCCATATCCAATCCAAACTTTCTAGGCCTTATACCCTGAGCAATACAGTAATTTTTGAATAATGTAATTCTTTGATTAGAGGAATTCAAAAAGTTTATTGTAGTTCTAAAATCTTCAGTAAAAGGTTTCAACCTCTTCAAGCCAGATTTGACAATGAGATTAATGATATGACAGGCACAACACTGATGAACAAGCAAATACTTAACCTTGTGAGGATCATCACATGTAGGTGTAGGATAAGAACCCAAGTAACCAAACAAGACAGGTTGCAAGATATCATAAGCCTTAGAATTAGCTGAAGCATTGTCTAAAGTGACAGCAAAGATCTTGTCAATCAACCCAAACTCCTCAACCACAACAGATATCTTCTCAGCAATGTTTTCACTAGAATGTGACACCTCAATTAGCCTAAAACCTATAACCTTTTTCTGCAACTCCTAATCAGCACTAACATAATGAGCAACAATAGAAATATAGTCCTCCTTAGCATTACCAGACCAAATGTCAGATGTCAAAGACACAGATGAGCAAGCAAGAAACAAAGAATTCATAAGCATAGAACGTTGCTCAGCAAACAATTTACCCATATCTCTAGTAGTGGCCTATCTGGAAATCTTCTCAAATCTAGGGTTATGAGCACGCTTAATGTAATCCTCCCAGGCCTGTGTCTCACCTATGCCTAATGGAAGGTCCAGCCTAGCAATCAACCGGCACAACTCAATACGAGCAATAGCAGGGTCATATAACCAGTTATGCAAACCATCAGCATTCAGAGCAAGCCTAGACTGGACCCTCTTATTGTTATCATGTTTAGCCTTGCAAGATTTCTGGTGCCTTTTCAAATGACCAGTGCCAGCAGCAGATCTAGCAATATAGCCTCTTGCCACACATTTTACAGATAGCAGCTACTCGTATGTTATTTTCCTTAATCTCAGTGAAATCCTCCCAAACAGCAGATATGAGCTTACTACCACCACCAGTTGATGAGGTACCATGAGTGTTAGTGGAGGCTACCACCCCACCATTGTCGTCGCCGGCATCGAGATCAATTGGATGGGTGCCATCACCGTCACCGAGATTGATGCCGAATAGCCCGGCTGCATCCTCATGGATGTCGTCATCGTTCTCCACTTCCAGCTCCTCCCAATCCAAGGCCGAGGGAGGGGGGGAGGGGGACGGCTGGCCGGCTCGACCCTGGCCCCTGGCTCTAGCTCTAGCACCGCCCCTCGACGGTGGACAGGGGCACTTTGACACTGGTGGGCTTGCCATGGCGCCTCTAGAGGAGGATGACACAGCGTTAGGCACCAACCTGCAAAGAAGATGAAGAAGAAGATTACAAATTTAGAACTTACAAGAACAGAGACAAGAGAGTGACAGTGAGTGAAAGGGAGAGACAGATCTAGGGTCAGGGTTTTGACTCACCTACGCCACCAGAGCCCAGTGCCGTAGAAGAGGCTAGGGAGCCAAGAGCCCAAGACCGAACCAGAGGAGAGAGACACTGGTTAGAACGACGGTGAGCGGCAGCGGAACGACTGACAGGCACAAGCCACTCACATGGTAGTATGGTACACTAGAGGAGGAGAGGAGAGAAAGGAGGGAGGAGAAGGAGAAGAGGGAAAGGAGGGAGGGAGGTGAGGTGCCGGACCGGTGAGCACCAGGCGAACGGCGGCGATAGATCGAGGTCGAGGCGTCGAGGCACTAGACGCGAGGCGAGAGCAGAGAGCGGCCAGCGACTCAGTGGCGAGGCAATTGGAAATTTGGAATGTGAAGCTAGGGTTAGGGTTAGGGGTGGCCCGTAGCGGCGCCTGCCTTTTATATCAAGAGGGGGAGCCGGGGAGGGGGCTTGTTGGGCCAGCCAATGGGCCGTGGGGGCACCGGGCCACCATCAGGCCGCCTCTTTGGACCGGGCCGTGCCCGTGCCATGCCATAGGCCAGGGTGGTGGCCCAAGCCTGTCCTGGTCGCTTAGGCTAGGCTAGCTTGGGCCTGGTGGCCACCATGCTGTGCCATTCTTGGGCCGAGCCAAAACACCGGGCCATGGGTCGGGCCACGAGCCCATGGGCTGCATGGCCATCTATACTCCAGAACCTCCAAGGACTTCTAGAGTGCCACCTCGATCTCTGCCAAGTGGGCCTTCACTACATCAAATTCCCACTCGGTAGTAGTCGCTCGCTCGAATGCACGTAGCTCCATCACCTGTGCTCCCATTGTCTTGACCGCTCGGTCTTGAGACTCACAGTGGGTGGACTCTAGCTAATGCCTGAGCTCGTCGACCCACCATGATGCCACCTCTTCTTGCTCCATCCGACCGTGCTCCTCCTGAAGAAATCAGGACTTATGGATAGACATCATCTCTAGGTCCTACAAGACAAGAAGTAGGTGTGCTGAGACAACCATTTAAAAGCCTAGGAATCAAAGACAACACCAAGAGTGTAGAAAACTTACCTTTGCAATGCGTGGCAGGTCGACTATCATGGTCTAATGGACAAGCTCAACCATCTCCAAAGCCTCCTTGAGCCTTGCCTAGGTAAGGGCAAGATCGGACTCCATCGACAGTCCTCTCTCCTCGAGCAGGTGCCAAAGCATTCACCTCCTCCTTCATCACGAAGGATGAACCGGGACTTTCCTAGCTCACCTAGGGCAAGGCCACACTAGCTTGCGGGTCACCTCGACCCGCTAGGAAGGTCCTGCCATCACAGTATCATGCGATGACTGGATCATCACCAACTCCTCAGATGGTGGGATGGCTGGAGGACTCCACCCCATTGTCTTCCTCGCCGAAGAAGGGGATGTCCACCACCAGGACTCCATGGCTCACCGGCGCCTGCTCTACCTCTAGCCTGGCTGTGGTTCCTCCAGGATCCCTCCAGCTTTGACCAGGCGGGCAAACCATGCACTCCCCCCACTGGGCGAGATAGGGAGCCTAGTTTCCCTCCTCTCCTCCTCCACAATCATAGGGGAGGGACCACATGGGTCACCTCTAACCTAATCTCCATAGTCACCATAGGGATCACCACCATCACCACTACCGCCATGCTCATGATCCGGCTGGGAGAACACAACCCACATTAAGGAAGGTCGTGCCACCACCAACCTGCTTCCCCTGCCACTCATCGTGACCCACTGTAGGCTGGGTCTCCACTCTTCTTACACGAGAGGTGAGGAGATCCCTAGTCTAGCCAGCCCCTAGCTGCTGTCAAACAAACGCAGGTTAGTCACACTCAAAAACTCAACTATGAGAACAAAAGAGAACATGGATACATACCTAGACAGGAATGGCAGAACCCTGAAGCCCTGACTGACTGACTGATGATGAGCCAACCAGACAAGGATTGCTTGGGGTCGCAACCCACACCCCCTTACATCAACCGAGGGAGGAGCTGACCCGACCGGTCCCCGATCGGCCCACGGATGTTCATGACCGCCAGCTCACAGTGAAACCACCGGAGCAACTGGTGGGGCATCTCCCCATTGGGGGTCAGTGCACACACATCAACCGCGAAGATGTAGGGGAATGATCATGTCCCCCCGACCGATCGACAGTGCTCTGCCACATTCGAAGCAGGGGGCGTGAAGCCGACGACACCTCCGAAGGGCAGTGGCGACCATGCCCACTTTGCCTCTCATTCGAGGGCTGGTGTCTTTGCTCGCGACGCACTTCCTCGACTCAGGAACATCACCACACATCTTTGTATCATGCCTACCGCCAACGGATGCGGCCATGGGCTCACGGTGCTCCACCGAGGTCACAGTGCAAACTTGCTCTAGCTCTACAAGGGTTGTAAGCCACCTATCCAACAATTCCAGTTGCAATGATTACTAGGCACACAACTTGCAATATTACTACTCACTAAGAGCTCTCAATCTTGCTACTCTAAAGAGCTCCACTAGATGAACTTAAAATAACAAAGCAAGCTCTCAATTCTAATTACACTAAAGAGCTTGCCACAACTAGTTTGCAAGAATATAAATGAGTGAGTAGGGTGATTATACCGCCAGTGTAGAGTGAACCAATCACAAGATGAATACTAAATCAATCACTGGGAGAATACCAAAGGGCAAGAGACAACCAATTTTTCTCCTGAGGTTCACGTGCTTGCCTGGCACTGCTAGTCCCCGTTGTGTTCGACCAACACTTGGTGGTTCGGCATCTAAGAGGTGTTGCACGAACCTCGTCCACACAATTGGACACCGCAAGAACCTATCCACAAGTGAGGTAACTCAATGACACGAGCAATCCACTAGAGTTACCTTTTGGCTCTCCATCGGGGAAGGCACAAGACCCCTCACAATCACCATGATCAAAGCCGAAGACAATCACCAACCTCCACTCAATGATCCTCGCTGCTCCAAGCCATCTAGGTGGCAGCAACCACCAAGAGTAACAAGTGAATCCTGTGCAGCAAAACACGAATGCCAAGTGCCTCTAGATGCAATCACTCAAGCAATGCACTTGGATTCTCTCCCAATCTCACAATGATGATGAAACAATGATGGAGATGAGTGGGAGGGCTTTGACTAAGCTCACAAGGTTGCTATGTCAATGCAAATGGCCAAGAGAGTGAGCTTGAGCTGGCCATGGGGCTTAAATAGAAGCCCCCACAAAATAGAGCCGTTGGGCTACTCACTACACTGAACATGGGCCGACCTGGACACTAGACCTCAGTGTCCGCTCGTGCGATGCACACCACGTGTCCCCTCTCTTCAAATATTGAGCGCCCGATCCGAATAGGTTAAGTGATGACTGGACGCGCTGCTGTGAAGTGACCGGACACTAGGACCTCCAGTGTCCGATCATTTCCTAGTAAGCATCCATTCATGGAAATCCACGACCGGATGTGTCTGGTCATGCTCGACCGGACACACCCAGCATCCGATCACTCTATGTTTCCTCAGTGCGCCTCACATCAGCGTACGTCAGCACTGACCAGACACACCCTGCCAGCGTCCGGTCAAAGACCGAAACCACGTGCACTTAGTGCTGCCACTGACCGGACTCTGAACCTAGCATTCGGTCACTGCTCCACCAGCGTCCGATCACTCTGTGAACCCCTGTCTTTTCTATATAGGGCGCTGGTGGCACCATCGAACTGTCTGCACTCTACGGGCGAACACTCCGCCGGTGAAGTTTCCAACCCTTGCTCAAATGTGCCAACCACCAAGAGTATAACCTTGTGCACATGTGTTAGCATATTTTCACAAATACTTTCAAGGGTGTTAGCACTCCACTAGATCCTAAATGCATATGCAATGAGTTAGAGCATCTAGTGGCACTTTGATAACTGCATTTCAATACGAGTTTCACTCCTCTTAATAGTACGACTATCTAACCTAAATGTGATCACACTCGCTAAGTGTCTTGATCACCGAAACAAAATGGCTCCTACTATTTATACCTTTGCCTTGAGCCTTTTGTTTTTCTTTTTCTTCTTTTCAAGTTCAAGCATTCGATCATCACCATGCCATCACCATTGTCATGATCTTCGCCATTGCTTCATCACTTGGAGTAGTGCTACCTATCTCATAATCACTTTGATAAACTAGGTTAGCACTTAGGGTTTCATCAATTAACCAAAACCAAACTAGAGCTTTCACCATCTCCGTGGGCTCCTCTAACTCGAGCTCCGCCTCCACGTCACTCTAGCTCTCGCCCCCCTAGACCCGCCGGTTGATCTCCTTCTCCTTATCGAACCTCCTTTGGGCCTTTTTGGTTTTCTTCTTCTTCTTGGCAAGCGTGGCATCCCTCTGGGCAGCTTACCAAGCCACACCTTCTAGCCCTCTTGGAAGATGTGGCCAAGATTTATAGCCCATGAGTCCCTTCGAAATGGGCAACTCAAAATCAATTAAAACATCAAAACAAGAAGGAAAAGGTCATAGAAAAAAGCATACTAAATTGGATAGCTTCACGGCATGAAGGGGACCTGGCATCCCTTCGAGGGAATCTTCATCCCTCAACTGTAGCAATCAATTGAGATGACTCTAGACTTCATCATGTGTCAACTCCTCTAGCGACGTGCGGTCGGGATCCATCGGGCCAGAGTATTCCTACATCGGCCACGTTTTCTCTGCCAACAGGGTGACCCGATGGTGAAAGAAGGTATGCAAGACCTGCAACCCATCGAGGCCATGCTGCACGAGCCTCTAAAGCTCCATCTCGATAATTTCCAACTTGTTCTGCCGATCGGCGGGACCCCACGACCAGCTTTCCCTCCTCTCCAGCCTCTCCCTAGTGAACGTCGGGAATGGCGCCTCCGCCGGGTTCCTAATGTAAAACAACTCATCCTGCCACCCTCGGTTGGAGTCATAGGGGGAGTATGAGGGGTAGGGGACCGACGGCTTCGGCCTCTTTTACAGGGCAAATCCTCCAACCGACGCGATTCTAGGTGGCTTCCCCTCGGACAGGGCTCGCCAGCTGAAAATCCATTGAAAGAGATCCACGTGCGGCTCCATCTTGAGGAAGGCCTCACAGACAGTGACAAAACTGGCGATGTGCAGTACCCTAGTCGGGTTGAGGTGCTGCAACTCTAGGCCCCACTCATTGCGGAGCCTGAGCAGGAACTAGTGTGTGGGATACCCAAGCCCGTGCTCATGGAAGGCAAGGAAGGAGATGACCTCATTGGCCTAGGGTTGTAGAACAACCTCCCCTAGTGCAGGAGCCCTCCAATGTGCCACCTCCTTTGATGAGAGCAGCCCCTTCTCGGTGAAGGTGGCCAGCACCTCCTCGTCCACGTTGGAAGGCCTCCAGTTCGATATCGCACCTCGGATTTGTGATAGAATCTGTGAGTTTTCCTCTCCCTCGCTCTGCCCTCCTCTCTCCTAGAAACTGCCATGGCACACAGTTGACGAAATGGCAGCAGTTGAAGAAAGGCGAAAGAATGGGAGGAAAATTTTCTCCCTTCCCCCTATTTAATGTGGAAAGGCGTGCGGTAGGATGTGGCCCTGGCTGATGGGACGTGGCCTGCCCAATGAAACATTGCCTGGCTAAATAGGACGTGGCCTAGGTGGGGCCCACCACTACCATAACCTGGGTGCAGGAAATAAGGCGCAACCACATGCAAACGACCCTCCACCTTCCCAGGCAGGGTTAGGGAGGGCCCACCAATGGAATCTCCATCGAGGAGAGGCCAACTGGTCACCCAAGTCGATTGGATGACTTAGGCGGCTACCGAGGGACACGTAAGGAGCAGTGGGATGCCCCATGCAGTTTATGCTAACTCCATCATGAATGACGAACACGGATCCCATTCGGACATATCCGATAGGAGCTCCCCAGACCCGTCACTCGAGCCATTGAGGTAACTTTACCAAATCCCCTTTTATTTTTTCTAGTACATGATCATTCATTCATTCTCATACATGGATTCATACATTCATCCCATACATCCAAGCATTGCATGTGCAATTGTTGCATCACAATGCTTTGCATCGTGTCACAAAGTTGTATTCTCCTCATTCGATATAAGCGATGACCGACCGGGGTTCGAAGGCTAGCCCAGAAAGGGCTCATGACTGCCTCATGTCAAACAGAGCCAGGGGAGAAAACATAGATGAGCCCTAGCGGCCCCCTCCTGATCCACTTAGAAGTAGATAGGATCATCTCGATGTTCTCGTTCGATCCTGACCTCGAGCCATGCCCACATAATCTCCATCGAGGGGAGGCCAGCGGGCCACCTAAGTCAGTCTCTGGAATAACTCGAGCATCTATCGGGAGGTGGGTTAAGGATTAGTGGAATGCCACATGAGGGCTATGCCGACCTTGTTATGAACAATGGACCTAGATTCCACTCGGACGTGCCCGTTATTAAGCTCACCGGTGCATCGCTCGAGCCATCGAGGCAAGCAACGTTAGCTCGACCCCTCTGATTGCAAAAACCATGGATAGGGTAACACACAAAACTCGACCGACCCCTACTGAACCCAACGAGGCTTGGGGACTCAGGCCATGTAACCCCAACTCAGGAGTCTAGCTGGCCACATAGGTCACGTCAGAAAGGACACAAGCGAACACCTCAACCAGAAGGAACACAAGAATCCATAGCCCCAAAAAGAGTACCAAAGTGCTCAGCCTTCGATCAGCTCTCTAGCTAGCTATAGGCTCAGGGGCTATGCCCATCTCTGTCTCGCCTGACCCCTCGGCTATAGGCTCCACCTTGCCCAACCCTTCGGCAGTGGGCTGACCCTTGGGTGAGCGCTCCGTCTCACCCGACCCTTTGGTAGTGGGCTAACCCTTGGGTTCACGCTCTATCTCACCCAACCCTTCGATAGCAGGATGACCCTTGGGTTCATGCTCTGTCTCACCTGACCCTTGGGTTCGTGCTCCACCACACCCAACCTTTTGGCAGCAGCCTGACCCTTGGGTTCGCGCTTCATCTCGTTTGACCCTTGGGTTCGTGCATCACCTCACCTGACCCTTCAGCAGTGGGCTGACCCTTAGGTTCGTGCTCCGTCTTGCCTGACCCCTTGGCCACGCCTAACACTTGGGTTTGCACTTTGTCTCATCCGACGATGACCCACAACCTTACACCCACTAGGTGCACTCGTGAAACGAGTGTAAACAGCCCCTTTATGACTTCATAGAAGTCCCAAAGGGGCTCAGAGGCTCCTGTCGGGTTCATAAACCTAGGGTCCCCAATGTACCCGCTTCCCTGCAAAACCTAGCCTAGCAGGCGACGTAGCAACAACACGCGCCTGGGCCAGCCTAGATACATAATGATAGGCCAGGACAAGAATCCGATCTCCGACCGGAGGGCCTAGCCAAGGTGGAACTGCGGTCTGACTTTGACCTCTTTCTCCGATCAAGGAAACACTAGACCTCTGCTCGCTATCCTTTCCTAACCGACATAGTCGGGGTCGACTAGGAACGACCGACCGGGGATGCCCATTCGGTGAGGGCCCTAGGATCAGGTAGGAGCGGATAAGGTAAGGCACTCAAGTCAACCACAATACCGAGAACCGTACCCTACCATGCCCTGTGCACCTATAGGACGGTGCCACCAGGCCAAGCCAGATGGACACTATGCAACCTTCTAGATGTGTCAGATGACAAACAGTATTGTAGGCACTGACGTTTGCCATACCAGGCGAACATGGTAGAGCCTGCCGAATGTGTCTAGACATAAACAGTAATTATGGGCGTCGATGACCGTCTCATACCAGACAGCGTGGGCAATAAGACTATGTAGCCCACGTATACATTCTCTCTCTCTAACATGTAAGGCCATCCCCTTCAACTATAAAAGGGGATGAGCTCTCTCCTAAAAGCAGGCTGGCTCTCGAAAGAAAAAAGAGGCTAGACAACTCGACGCCTCGACGACCTGAGGACTCAAATAGCTCAATAGTCGTAGAACTCGACAGCTACATAGAGCATATGCTCTAATACTTAGCGCACATTAGAGCACCCATCACTCTCGGCCATTTGGTTTAGAGTCCGACCGGGCCTTTAACACCCCCCTTCTCATTCCTACTCGTTTATAACCCCATAGCAAACTTTGAGCACCTAGGCTCAGGAATAAAGTCACCGACCGACTGAAACTGGACATAGGGCACATTGCCTGAACTAGTATAAATCCTATGTCATCACGTGTAAGCCTGGATAACGAGCCGGCTCGGCTCGTTTGGGCTCGACTCGTTTTGGCTCGTTAAGATAACGAGCTAGCTCGGCTCGGCTCATTATCCTAACGAGCCAGAAAGCCAGCTCGGCTCGGCTCGTTAAAAGCTCGAGCTGGCTCGTTAAGCTCGCGAGCCAGGTATAAAAAATACACAAAATATAATATTTGCATTTATCTAAAATTTAAGAATAATAATAATACACAAGAAATGCATCTAGACCAGTTACCAGTCAATTTATAGGGTCTAGACCAGTTACCAGTCAATTGTAAAGTGCAAGACATGAAGTAATACAAAAACTAATACAAGTTTTAATATTTTTTTCCTAGAAGGTTGGCTCGTTTAGCTCGCGAGCGGCTCACGAGCTGGCTCGAGTTGGCTCGTTATAGCTAACGAGCTAAAATCTTGGCTCGGCTCGGCTCGTTATCATAACGAGCCGAGCCGAGCCGAGTCGAGCCAGCCACGAGCCGAGCGAGTTAACGAGCTTCGAGTTTTTCGTCCAGCCTTGATCACGTGCTAGGCCACATCCGATCACAACGCACGGCAAAACAACAAATATTTACTTGTTGGTCACTTTTTGCACCGACAATTTGTGAATATGCAATGTAGGTACTTAGTTAGCTTGAATTGTAGCTCTAGTTTGATTATTTGGTACTTACTAGTAAATGAGATGACATAGGTAGTTGATTTACTTAGTGAGATAGGTATGTAGATAGATACATACATAGATACATAGGTGCATATATATAGTTAGATAGCTAGTTGTATATTTAGTTATTTAGGTAGGATTTAGCTATTTAGTTACTAGATTATATCTATATACTTAGTTATTAACCTATTTACTTAGGTTGTAGTTAATTAGTATGTATTAGATAGGTACTATATGAAACTACTTTGGACTAAACTGATCTGTGTTTGAATTTGTGTATGAACTAATAGATGGACAACCTAGTGAGCATATATCATGGAGGCACCATGGAAAGAGATCGCTATAGATATGTTGAGTTTGTTGATATGGAAAGCGTGCCTGTGTTATTCAATGAGAAGCTTTCATTTAGTGAGTTGGTTGCAAGGGCTCATGAGGAGCTACATTTCCATGGAGATGATGGCATCATAGTTGAGGGCTACTTCACCTAGGTTCCCCTCCCAACATCCTAAGGAAGATGATCCAATTGGGTGTGCAGGATTAGTGGAAGAACTATGTGAGATCGGCTATGAAGAGCCAGTTCTAAAGTTTGGATGTGATTGTGTGTTAGGTGGTACTTGATCGCATCCCTCATGGGTTTTCCCCAGAAATGGGTCAGCAGGCACACTTTGACCCTCCTATCCCAGAACCTGATATGGATGTGGAGGTTGCACCTACGATTCCTGATGCTCAATCTACCCCTAATGAGGTAGTTGGAGATGCTTGTTGGACTCATGATGTTGTGGCAGATCCTCCTCATGAGATCCCATTGACATAGAATCATCTGAGTAAGTGTCTTATTCGCATTGTTATTGGGAGCTTACCCCTTCCTTACATCCATTTTTCTCATTCTTTCCTCGTATTTCTACTTATGTTGCATGAGACATTCCTAACAATGTGGATGTGCCCCTTGTTGCTGCGCAAGTGCACTATGGAGATAGATTCTGTGGCTCCAATAGTGTTGAAATTATGAATGATTCAGAGCCATATGAGATAGCAAGGGCGTTTGATTCTGATGATGATCGTCCTATTGGAGAGCTGACTGGAGAGTGACATTGAGATGCTAAGGCATATCTTTCCTAGCCGCCAGTGATCTAAGAGTTCATGAGTTCATTGATCTTGCTCATTCCGATTAGGCGTGTACAGAAGAACATGATGATGAGTTGCTAGAAGCTCCTGAGGCTGGCCCTAACATGGTAATTGAGAAGGGTAGGGTATTGAAGGACCTCCCTACATTGAAGAGGTGGTTTTAGGTGTTTGCAGTGATACAAAAGAGACCTTACAAGGTCTTGTATTCATATGCAGAGCGCCGTTACACAGTTGTGTGTGACAAGGAACGTGGTCCATGGAGGGTTTGTGCAAGGAAGCAAAATTTCACCAAAAAGTGGAAGATCACAAAAGTTGTTGGGCCACACAGTTGTGCTGACCATGTGCTCACATTGAAGCATCAGGTAGTTGACATCTACCCTTATTGCCAAGCGGTTGATGGGAATATTGCAGGGAGAACCCAATATGAAGGTTAGGACAATTATCAGGACCGTTGAGGCATTGTACGGAGGTTATGTGATAACTTATGGTAAAGCTTGGAGGGCTAAGCAGCGAGCATGGAAGATGATATATGGGGACTAGGGAGGCTAGGTATGAGCAGCTGCCAGTACTTTTCAGTGCAATCAAAGCAGTGAATCCATACATGCATTATGAGTACATCCCAAAACCAAATGCATGGAAGGATGGGAGGCAAATATTCTTTTGTTCTTTCTGGTGCTTCCCTCAGTGTGTCGAGGCCTTTAGGCACTGTCATCCCATTTTGTCCATTGATGGTACATTCTTGATTGGCAAATACCAGAGCACACTTCTTATAGCCATATCCTATGATGCGAACAACAAGTTGATTCCTTTGGCATTTGCTTTGGTTGAGAAGGAGAACAATGACAGTTGGGGATGGTTCTTGAGGCTAGTCTGGATACATGTGGTTGGGCCTGGTAGGGAGGTTGCTGTCATATCTAATAGGCACTAGGGCATACTTAATGCCATGCGAGAGTAGATAGAGGGGTATGCACCTTTGCACCATCGTTGGTGTACTCGACACCTTGCTGAGAATCTACTCCGGAAGGATGGTGTGAAGGATAACTTTGATCTATTCTAGGAAGCTGCTCGATAGCTTGAGGACATGTACTTTCAAAAAAAGTTAGAGCAGGTCAGAACCACATCAAATGCAAAAGGTAGACAATGGCTCACATGTTTGATGAGGGATTTGGAGAAATGGACAAGAGCTCACTACGCCAGGTGGATGGAGGTACGAGTTTTAATGCAGTAACATGGCGGAGTCATTCAATAAGTTGCTATTGGGGATATGTGGTATACCCAAGAATGTAATCGTTCAATTCACCTTCTATAAGCTTGTTGCCTGGTTCAACAATAGACACGCCCATGCAATGAAGTTGTGGAGTGATGGAGAGATATGGGCTCCAAAACCAAAGGCACACCTAGAGAAGGCAAATGAAAGGGCTGGCACACATGAGGTTACATGTTTTGACCATGCCATAGGGACTTATCAGGTTGAGCATAGGGGCGGTACAACATCCAATGGTGAGGTCCAAGAGTCGAGGATGCATGTGGTAGTCCTCCAAGATTTCACATGCACTTGTGGTAAACCAAGGCAGTACCACTTTCTATGTTCTCATTTGGTGGTAGCAACTAGGCATCGCAACTATAATATCGAGAGCAGGATACCTCACGAGTTTAGTGTCGACACTGCTTGTGCACACATGGAGCCCCCACTTCGTGTCTTTCTAGGACCCTAGAGAGTGGCCTCCATATGATGGGCCAAAGTACATTGCGGATCTAGCTTACCGTTGGAACAAGCATGGATCTAGGAAGAGGATGAGGCATAGGATGGTTATGGATTAGATACCCAAAAGAACAAGGCTGTGGGAGAGGAACCCCATTTCTTACTGACCCCGAGCAATACGAGTGTGGCAAGTGCGGTAGACTAGGCCACAATTCACGCACTTGCCATTGGCAGATTAGTGAGGTGCGACTATTGGTTGTTTTCATTATTTCATATTTATAGTATTCATTCCATTAATTATGCATGTCTCAATTTATGCTTCTAATTGTGTCAATTACTTGTAGATATCTAAGTTTATGTTTCATTGTATATTGAATTTCTATTTCATTGACTTTTTTTGTAGGATGGCGCAATTCCACCTGCTCGACCCAATGTACGAGGAGACCCACTGAGAATGTCTCATAGCGGAGGGGCAGGTAATAATCTATACGTCTTGTTCAAATTTTTGTAAGCATACATGTGTTCGTGAAGTAACTAGGAGACTATGCTTTATTCCATGCAGGCTAGAACCCTACAATGGGTTCTTGGACATGCAGTACGACGACAGGTACACTCCTTTCCTACAAAGAGCTGGCCTAGATGTCATCTCTTTTCAGATTCGTCAGTGGGTTGCCCACGTTCAACTCAGCAGCCTTAACTATGCTGGTTGACAGGTATTATCTTCAACCATTGCCTCCATTCATACGCATTTGTTCATGCGCTTGACTTTCTGACATGTAATCTTGCTTTGTCTAAAATATAGGTGGCGGCTGGAGACTCACAAGCATTCACTTGCCTTTTGGAGAGATGACAGTCATGCTCGAGGACTGTCAGAAGATGCTAGGTCTGAGGATTCATAGCAACACAGTGACTTGGGTCATGCAGGTCAGAAGGTTGGAGAGCACGAGTAGATGCCTTCCTTGGGCGTGAGGTTGGTGAGCAAGGGGCTTGCACTTTGGGAGTTCTAATCTCCTAGCTCTGGTAAGAGTTCGCATAGTGCCCTAAGAAGGCAGACGATGAGATAGTTGGGTACTACTATAGGGTGTGGATCCTACACCTGTTTGCATGTGTTCTCTTCCCTAATGCAATGGGGGACACTGCGTCATGGATGTGGGTCCACTGCCTCACTAACTAGGACCAGGTGGTTCAGTATAGCTGGGGCTCTGTAGTGTTGGCTTTTCTTTACCGGTAGCTTTGCGAGGCATGTCGTCAGACTTCGTCCTCAGCCTCACTTGGTGGATGCATATACTTACTCTAGTTGTGGATGTGGGCTCATCTACTAGTTGGCCATCCTGAGGTTCTTGCTCAGTCATGACTAGTTCCCAGGTCAGCCTCCGCGTCGGTAGCCGATGTGGGCATATCTTTGGGACCAGGTTAGATTTCCGCATGTGAGGTTAGAGCGGGCATACATTGAGTTCACGAACGAGCTAGACACACTCACAGCCTCTAGTGTAAGTAAATTTTATTTCTCATGATGGTTTGAAATGGTTTAGTATAGCATCTAACATCTTGTTTCGATATGTTTCAAGTGTCGTGGGAGTCGTACGATGGAGAGAGGGCACTTCATTTTTTGTTGAGCAACATGTGTGGGTGCTGACTACAACTTATATAGGATGAAGTGCCCTCTAATCTGCTTCTATGCTATCAAGTTCCACCTGCCAGATAGAGTTGCACGCCAATTTGGAGTGAGACAGCTTTGGCCAACAGATCCATTCTCGACTAGCGTTGACTTACACAAGTAAGTGTTCTACTATTTCAGTTGTTCCATTATAATCCATTTGCATAAGTTCATATATAACATGAAGTAATGATGACGTACTGTGCACTTTTAATATGGTCACATGTATATAGATTGAGATGAATGTGTGTGTATGTAATGCATATATTCGTTTCATATTTTTGTTTGGTTTGCATAAAAAATAAAGGAAACTCTACCAAAAATTTTTGCACAAATTTGTATTACTTCGTATAAAAACTTCACTAACGATGGCGTACGTAACATGCAGGTTGGATCGTCAGAAGAGCAGGAAGATTTTTGATTGGGAGAAGCACCACCACTGCTACATTGAACAGTGGGAGCTGTTGGACTGCCAACGTGGACGAGAACGACGAGCCGCACACGAACCATGAGTATAGGTGCTACCAGGCTTGGTACCAAGGTGCGACATGTTGCAGGCTGAGGCTACAATGGATAGAACATGACTACAGCCGACGTCGAGTCCTCCAACGACGAAGACACGGCGTATGACCAAACTACTCGTGTTGGAAGGCAGGTGGAGGCAGGAACCAATATTGGACAGAGTGGTAAGTCAATTGCCTTTTTTCTATGTTGAGCTGCATACCAAGACAATCTTACTAAGAACTTTCTTGTAGGGCAACACCCTCAAATGCTCGGTTGAAGACATTGAGCGCTTTCGTCCGAGAGTTAGGGACGACAACACGTGTAGCTTCCTAGACGTAAGATTCTAAAAATTCTTTGAATTATAATATTAATATGTTAAATTCTTTCAGTTAACATGATTTTGTACAATAGAGACTGTCACTTTGGCTATGTCGTGCAGCTGCTCGTTGTGGTTGCAGGACAACCACGAGGCAAGACGTCCATGTTCCTTCCAGCAGGCAGAGGAGGCTTAGGTTCATCTTGCTAAGCACCTACTAGGGTCCATAGGCATTGCAGTACGAGGACAAGGATGAGGATGACATGGAGGTGGACCAGAGGCATGAGGAGCTTGGATCGTCCTAGCTACAGGACTGCTCTCCTCGACTCAGTCTACATAGCCTACAGGCAATAGACGACGCCGTCCACCTGACCCTTTCACTCCAGGCATTGACGCTCTTTGTCACAAGGGTAAGGGTAAGACTAGGAGGCAGTGAGGGCGTCTGGTAGAGTTTGTGGTAGATGTCATTATGGACTTTGTGGAATTTTCATTATGGACTATTGTGGATTGTATGGACTATTATTATGGACTATTATGGACTGTATGAACTACTATGGACTATTATAAACTCTATGGACTTTTAATATCCTCATGGATATGGTTTGAGATAAATGTGGTATATATTTGTGTATCTGTACATGTTGTATTGTGGTCATATATTCATGTCATATTTGTGTAAGGATTGAATAAAAAATAGGAGAAACTCTGCCGAAAATTTTAAGGCTAAAGTACATTTATGCAGTACACCTATAACATCTAGCCTTTTTAGTGATTTATCATGTCACCGTCGTATCGTACACAGACGGATGAATTGATTGATCGTCGGAATCTAGCCTTTTCAGTTGAGTTTTAAAATAGGTTTTTCAGTTTCAAATAGGCTTTTCAGTAATCGAATCTAGGTTTTTTTAGTGTCCTTCAAAATAGACTTTTCAGTGATACCTAGTAGGCTTTTCAGGAGCATTTATGCCACAATACAACAGCTACTAAATCTTGGGCTGCCTATATATATGCAGTGTTGCATGCGTTGCTACTCACTTGAAACGAGTATTTGATTTCATTGGAGTAGGAATGTCTGGAGGGTCGTCTAGAGGAAAGGGTTTAGGTAGTGGTAGAGGAAAGGGGGGACGAAGGGAATTCCCATTGTGTGGGAGGGGTCTCTTGGCCATGATTTCTTTGAGGAAGTAGTGTATCATTTTGCCCCCGAGAGCAAGGGTGATTTCACCAAAGAGTGTCCCCTCAGAGGATACGATAACTGGAAAGAAGATTGGCCAAAATGCATGCATGGTGAGGACTGCTTAGTGCAGATGTTCATCAAGGGGATGGATGGAGGTCGTGGCTTCTTCAAATGCCCACGAACATGGGTAATTGCTATTACTATTTGTTTGTTAAATATGTTTCTGATTGCACTACAACTTACAAGACATACTTATTGCAATCTTTCGAGTCCGAAGAAAACTGTGGGTTCACTAGGTGGGTCGATCCTAGACTAATTTATCTACATCAACAGTACATCTACTACCTATAGGATTGTATCTTCGATCTAGAAAGGGAAGTTAGCAATGGTTACAAGGAAGACGAAGACGAAGACAACAACAATGGTGCAAGTTCACAGGAGGCACTCTGCAATGATCCATATTGCACCTACCCTAATCACAAGAACAAGGAGCCTCTGCCGCCACCACCAACAACAACAATGGGGACGCTGCTGTAGAGAAGGTGCAACACAATTTGCTATGTGGCCACACTACTAGGATGAACCTATCTTATTCACATGTGACATCCATGTGTTTGTTGTTTGCTTCAATTACCTAAGGCATGTTAGGTTTAGTCAAAGGACCTATGTACCCTTGTTTGGTACATGTTCTCACATGCCATTTCGTGTGCTTGTTATTCGCTTCAATTGTCTAAGGCATGTTAGGTTTAGTCTAGGACCTCTGTATCCTAGTTTGGTACACAGTTCTCACATGCCATTTCATGTGTTGTGCGTGTTGAATTATATAATGCACTACTTCGTTACGTTTTATTTGCACTACGTGAACTCGTTTCACTACCTCCGCAATATTAAAGTGAATATTTTGACCACAAATAATGAAACCAACACTATGAAAAGTCTAATACTAGGACACATTAAACAACAAAATAACAATAGAAGTACATGCTGATGAACTAAATAACGCAGAACATGCCCTAAGTACGTCCATACTTAAATTACATTATATGACAACACAATGCAAAGTCCAAGACTAGACAACGTTGTAAACTAAAGCATAGAACTAGCAAGTCATACAGACTACTGAGTGCAACGAGGCCACTTTCCCTTCTCAGGGCATCGGGATTCTCCTCCATCGCTGCCTTCGCTCGGCGTGCACGCTCAAGCTTCTTCTCCCTCTCCTCCCTATACGCAGCAACATGCCTCCTTTCCTCCTCTTCCTTGTGCTCCTTTTCTACAGCCTTCTCTCCGCGTCTCTTCTCCATCATCTCCTTGCCCTCTGCCTCCCACCACAACAGTTCTGCATCTACTCCTTGTCTTCCGGCTTTTTCAGTGTTGATCCACTACTCAAAATCACAGAGCGGTGGAGGGGTCTGCAACAAATACAATTATTAGAAAACAAATAAATCATGCAAGACTTCAGTTGACACTAAATAATTATTATACAACATCAATTTCTCACCATCTTGTTAATGTGGCGCTAACGAAGTGTAGGCTCAAACGCAAAATTGGCACACATCCAGTATCTCTACCTATACGTGTCCTCTTCATCGGACTTGGCTACCTTGTAAGGATCACCGCAGCAGCACATGGGCATTGGAACACCACTAGGCAGAGGCAATGGGTCGAAGGCATTTCCGGTCATCCAACCATAACTGCAATTCAATAAATTTTGTTCTAAGAACCGAAAGCAAGAACATTAAACCCTAAACCTAGGGTTTCCCATTTGATGCACAACAATGAACGCATAATATCACAAGAGGTGCTGAGGTTACCTTGGTTTCCTAGCTTTTCCACGCCTTGGCATCTTACGGTTGTATAATACATACAAATATAAAAAAGTGCATTAAACTCTAAGTAATGACGATTCTTAGGTTGAAAAATATGACTAATATATACCGAATCGATGCAAAAAAAACTAGAAGAGGAGAGAGGATACCTTATTCTCGAAGATCTACGGATCAAATCCAACTTTCCACGGTCCAATATGCCGATTCGTGAGGTAGGGCGAAGTGGGGAGAGAAAAAAACCCGAGAGGGAGGAGGAAGAAAAGAAACCTCGGGTAGGGAGGGTAGGGGCTGGTTTAAAACACCACCACAGCGCCATATATCTTGGCGCCAAGATCGGTGTCAATGACCTTGGCGCCATACTCGGCGCCAATAATATTGACGCCATGCTCGGCGCAAAAAAAAATTGGCGCCATTGTGGTTGCCATGTCAACGCCACGTCTGCGTCGACGCCTACGTCAGCAAGGACCTTGGCGTCAAAGGTTCTGGCGCCGAGATTATATCGGCGCCAATCTCAGCACCAAATGGCACCGAGCTGAGTGTCTAGATTTTGAAAGGATACCTCTAGGAGCAGATTTGTGAAAATCTTTTAGAAAAAAGGTAAAAAAAACCAAAAAAAAATCGCAAAATGATATGACATTTTATTTTTATTGTTTTCTAGTTTTTGAAACTCCGAGGAGGGGGGACGCCAAACTTTGGGAAAGGCGGCTACAGCCGTACGCTGCGTTTAGACGAGTGTCTTATTTTTTGTGTTTGATTTGATTCAAAGATGAGATTATTTCTATTTTGTGTTGGGTCGAAGAGATAAAAAAATATGAGTTGGATAGAGTTTTTTTATGCCTTAGATCCAGATTGAGACCTAGAAACTTGCGGTGCCAAAACGGATCAGGAGAGAAAAAGGTTTCTAAGAATCACTAGAAACGTTGCTCTTTTTTAAGCCTGGCAAGAAGAAACGGTGGTTAGCTGATTTTCAAGTGATTCTGATTGTTGCCCCTTATGTATTAACAATTATATTTTTAGTTATTTTTTTAAAAAATGAAATAAGTTAAAATAGGTCATGGAAATACCAAAAGAAATTCTGAAGAAACTAGCCTACTTTCACTTTGGGGTTTTTCTGGCAAAGTGACAAAACAAAAACACCCTTCTCGGACTTGCGAACAGACCGGAAAACAAAAACGCCCTATGCACGAACCGCGACGGATGAAACTAAGCTCAATTTGAAATAAAACAAGGGGGTTAAAAGAAACATAGAGAAAAGAGAAAAAATAGAGATAGAGATATAGGTTATCATGAAAAGATGCACATGTTTAATTAACACCCAAATTCAAATGTGCGTTATAATAATATCAGCGACGGCTTGAATTTATAAAGGATACGAAATCCCATAAATCCAAAGGATTTTTTACGGCTCTCTTTGTCCAAAAAAAAATACAAATCTTGCTTTTCGAGAGGTAAATCAATCTAAGTTTTGATCAAATAGAATATATTAATATTTATGATATGTAATAAGTATAATTAAATTAATTATAGAATATGTTTTATAATAAATCTATTTGAAACATAAATACAAACACTATTATTTATAAATCCAGATAAACTGTAAATTGATTGATTTATCAAACAACGAGATTTACATTTTTTTAACAGAGGAAGTACTTCATTGGTGGCAAACTGATATCAAGTATTCCCTCCGTTCCAAACTATAAGACATTTTGATTTCTCTTGCTAAAGACCAATTGGGGTTCCCTCCATTTCAAATTGTAAGACATTTTGATTCCCTTCGCTAAGAGCATCTAGAAGAGTTTCTAATATTTTTCTCCCAAACTATAAAGTTTTCCAACTCGCCAAAAAATATTGGGAGGAATAAATAAGATAATCTCCAACAGTTTCCAATAATTCACTCCCAAAATATAGAATACAATTTTACAACGAATCCTATACTATTTCTAAATTATCCTAATCACTTTTATATATTATTTCTCTCTTATACATTTGCATTAGGAACTCTTTCCTACTCTTTATTCTTTCTCTGTCCTTCCACCTCTAGATTGGCTACAGGATACGTCGTTTAGATCGGCGCGGGAGGGGATACGCACATCCTAGAGTCCGGCGCGGGAGGGGATACGTGTGACCCAGAGTCTGCGAATCTTTACGCGCAACAAGAGGTTTTTTCCCAAATGCTAAAAGATTGGAAGGTGAAATTAGGAGTTGTGGGAGATGGTTTTTCGCCTATCCTGCTAAAAATTCTGGATTGGGAGTGTTTTGAATACTCTTGGAGATGACCAAATGGGCAAAGTGGCAAGGCCAGTTTAGAAGCCGAGCGTTTGCTATGATTATCTTTCAAATTACATACAAAAGTAAGTGTGAATACGACACAGCTTGTTCAATAAGTCAAATTAAGTTCAGCCAGATATTGTTCACTTGCTATTTAAGTTGCCGCGTTGTGATTTATGAACCCTGTTTGCAACTTATCTTAAGAAAATAAAATGAGTTACACGATCAGTAATGGATATCCTTGCCATCAAACTTTCCTAAGGTTTGAATTGACAGGCCAATGATAGCAACCATTTGAATTACAACACCACCCGCACACCTAGTCTGCAAATGCTCTGAAATGTATGGAAATAAGTATACACATAATGTTAATCGGATGCGGGAAATGCAACTCTAACTGCTTCAGCTGAACAAGGATATCAACCAGAACAGTAGCAGCATGGACTCAATGAAATGTAATATGGAAAGAATATACAACAGATGCAGATGATACGCAGTGCAAAAGGTAAAAAAGGCATGGTGCATCAGTGACAGCAACAGCTGTGATGGAGCGAGCATCTCCAAACGCTAGCTTCCGTGTCACCTCCAGCTTTGCCCTAAGAATGAGTGTTTCTCATGAGCATCAGATTAAAGAGGGACCCATGGATGGTGTCGAACGCATTCGAATCGTCTAAACTTGAACTTGAGGTCCATTCGCCTTTAGGTCTTTGATTCCAAAGGGTGCACGCAGCATTTTAACCACGCAAGGAAGCACATCATCCACATCTCCACTGGCATGCAAAGATCATGCAAGGAGTCATCATGAGTTCATGGTAAAAGAACTTCGCAGCAGTGAAGAATGTAATTACCACAGCTACCAATGTATTACGCCCGCTCCTCTGATCTTGATCTTATGAACCTCCGGCGACTCCTTGGTCTCTGAACTTCTTCATCCACAGCATCCCCTTCGTCCTCCTCCCCCTCATCATCATCATCATCATTATCATCATCATCATCATATTGGAGACCTAACAAATTCTCTCCCCACAGATAGCGTCTCCTCTGCCTTCTCAGGCCCCTTGATGCGCCTCTTGGCTCATCACCTGATCTAATCGGACTACTGCTGAGCATATGAAATAGAAAGAATGTTGTCAGAAGAGACCCACTTGGTTCACTTGGGCCACTGGTTTCCCGGTCATGTGAAAACATTTCACCACCTTCAATAGCATAATCACCAAGCACAACTGCCCCAGGCATAGCGGACCTGATTGCGCTTACTATGTCAGCATACTCCCGCTGATGCTCCAGGTGGTGCCATGCACGGCGTCTTGATGGATCAACATCAGCAGGCCTTGTTGTGGGGTGCACCCTTCTGGCATGTCTACGGATCTCCCTGTAGTTACCAGAAAACGCGCAGGCTTCTCGTGAGCAAGCTCTGGATTTCTCATCCAAATACTGTCTAGCTTCTTTGATGATCTTCCAGCCACTAATGGCCCCCCTGCACAGTGGGCACAACAATTGGTTTAAGCTTGACACGTCACTTGACTCTGAAGGACCATTGATCTCAACCTCGTGAGCTTCCAATGTCAAATCTGGGCCTTCATTGTAGTTGTTCTCTTCCTGTTCTCCAGCTATGGCAGAAGGTCTATGGCTGGCATCTTGATGATTGGAAGCTTCATCAGGTTCAGATATGTCCATGTGTAGCCTGGGGCTCTCTCTAGTGAGACCAAAACGAGATCTCTGGACAACATTTTGGTTTCTTGTACCCCTAGGCATGGACGAGCTTGACTGTGAAGGACTGTCCCCATCATTCACTTTCATTTTCTTGAACCTGTCTAGGCAATTTGAATGCCTATAGCTTGTATCGCATATATAGGATCGGCATCCTTTGTCATGGGAGCTGCACAACAGAAGGACAGCATTGTGCGGATGGTCCATGCATATCGGACAGAGAGCATCATCCCACTCCTTGTGCAGTGCAGCAGTATCTGTATCTGCATTTCCCATCTTAAACAACTTCTTTGCAGTTGCCATCTTCAACAAACTGTCCAGGAATCATTGAAAAGTATGGAAGAAATTATTACATGGACTAAACATATGTAGCAATTGCTATCTGCATTCAGCAATGAAGCTAGATCATATAATCATTATAATATATAATGGTTATTGTTTCCATGCGGATATATTGGTATTCTACAAGCAGGCAAAACAATAGAAGACATTATCTTAACCAGGGTTAACTTTGGAAAAGCTGATTGATCTTTTCTCATTCTTCAATGAAGAACCTTCATCTGTAATTATTGCTATAAAAAGCATAAGAATTTTTTAAGGTTCAATTGATGCAAATCACAACCCCCGACCCATGTTTTTGATAAAATTTATGAACAACTCATGTTCCAGCTAGGATAATTAGTTTGCATATATTGGATCTTGATTTCATATACTTAGCAATCAAATATACATGGTGTATAATGGATGAAATCACTTAACACTTAGACCAGAAATATTGATATTTATACAAGAGAAAAGCAATAATTCTGTACTGGGTTTAGCTGGTCTGTCCAGTGTCAGCCCTGATTGACTGATTCAATAAAACAGAAATACCAACTAATTGACTAAACATCACAAGCACTCATAAAGCACATCACTGCAATCGTGTTATTTGTGTTTCTTTTTTTCTGCTTTTTATTCTATTTGAAATGGCAACCAGAAAATGCAATTACAAAATAGATGCCCTATATATGATATCAAAAACATTCTGAATTTGACATGACATTAGCAAATTAGCCTTTGAATGGGATGACAACAAAATAAATACAAATAGCCAGGATAAAATGCTAGATCAGTCACACACCAAGACTAGCTCTGTCAACAACTCAACACCTGCTGGCCCTCCTATGCACTAAGACTAGGCACATGTTTATGAGTTATGGCTACCAACTTGTATTCACGCTAGCATGACCTTCTGTTGAATTACCTCCTAACGCAATGAATGAAACTGAATTAATGATCAAGATACTACAAGTGCCAAAATAACATAAAAATATAATCAAAACCACTACAGTACAACCTAGTAATCATCTATAGTGCAGAACCGAGCATTCTGCAGCATCAGGTGAAGGTCAGGCCTATTTGAGAATTCCCTATTTGAGGCACATAAGGCGCTTTCACTTCCAAATACATTTGAAGTCTCAAACACTAACAATTCATCCTAATTTGCTTGCATAAGTGCATATATACATCCTTAGGGAAGCAGGCCTAATGAAGCCAAAAGAGGTGTTGAAGGTGGAAGACACGATCATGAAGCTGCAGGAGGGACTGAAAGCGTGGTGAGCCTGATCTTCTGAAGGAGGATCCTAAAACTGGGAATGAAGATGAAGGCCGCAAGAGAATCAGGAGTTTTTTCTGAATTTTGGTTGACAAAATAGAGGTGTTGGATACCATGATGATCAAGTTAGAGCGTTTTGGGTGGACATGAAGCATCAAGCTACCTTTATAGTTTCCAATTCTTGTTTAGTAGCTTTGTTTGGTTTCTTGTAGTTGGCCAATGTCGTTTATCTTTCTGAATACTCTTTTCTGATGGTGCTAAACTCAGTAAGCTGGTATTCCCAGCAGTTACCGTATTTGCTTTCAATATAAGCAGGGCCAAGGCCTTTGGTCTAAAAAGTGCATATATACATCCTTAGGGAAGCAGGCCAATGTCTTTGTTGTGTATAGAACAAAAAAACCAATATATAGTTTCCAAAAAGACACTAGGCCGCACATGAGAAATGACTGTCAGTTTGTAATTCATGATTCATCCATCTCTGTACACTGTACAGTCAGGTATACTTACCAATTGCACATCCAAGCAGCCAAGCAGGGGCGGATCCAGTAAAGGGCATCGGTGTGAACATGAACACCCGATAGTATTTGCAAAACAATCGAAGTTAGTAGACATTATACATGAATATAAACTTGTAATTAGGTCAGATCCGAATACAGATAGTAAGTTAGGGTCTGAGTGCTCGGTTTTGCACAGCAGGAAGGGAAGACCAAAAAGGGTGGGCGTACCTGGTGGTGCTCGTCGCCGGTGATTGGCCCGAAGAAGACTTAGGCACCTGACGTAGGACGGCAGCGCCAGAGACCAGGGCCCGAAGAAGAGCACCGGGCGTAGTCGTCACCAAGAAAGTGAGGGGAGACACAGGGAAGGGGGATACTGGAAGAAGAGAAGCGACTCGGATTCAGAAATCTCTATATATCAAAGCAGCGGAGTTTCGCGGCCGCTCAGGCTACCCATGATAGCGGAATTAATCGGTAGCGTTTGATCTTATTTTCACGGTCTCTTTTTACTCCACCTTTTGTTACTGTTCCTGGCCCACGTGTCATCCTGTGTAAGGCTATATATCAAAGCAGCGGAGTTTGGCGGCCGCTCAGGCTAGCCACGATAGCGGAATTAATTGGTAGCGTTTGATCTTATTTTCACGGTCTCTTTTTACTCCACCTTTTGTTACTGTTCCTGGCCCACGTGTCATCCTGTGTAAGGCTAGAGAAAAAATATCTCTCCCAAATCCGTCGTTTTCGCCCCAACCTCGCCGCCTCCGCCTCCGCCCGCGCCGCCCCGTGCCCCTTTTCTCTCTCTCCGCCTATCCCTCCGGCTCTGCGGCGCACCGTGCCAAGGCAATGGCGCCGCCGCTGCTCGCCATGATGCCACCGAGGCAGCGACACCGCCGCTCCGCCCTCTTGGCGTCCTAGCACGGTCAACCCCCAGCCCTAGTGACGTGGCTCGACCACGGCTGGCTGATGTCTACGGCAGCGTTGGCATGGCCGCCCCCGACGCGGCGGCCTAGGCGGCCCCCAATTGCGATCGTCCCGATGCGGCGGCCTGGGTGGACCACCCACCGGATCTGGTGATTCCACTGCCGTCACCCTCCTCTCTCCTCTCTCCTCACACTCTTCCCACACTAATGTTTCACTAGAGTTCTTTCTTCAATGAAATGTGAATTTTATCTACAAGTCAGATGAGATCACCATGTGAGATATGCTGGCTGCTAGATACATGCCAACTGCTTAATTTTATTTGCATGTGAGATGAGATGCATGGCAATATTTGTGTTTGATCCCAGAAAAAATTCTTTATGAGGGTCTCAATAGGTGCAAAATCACATAATCCAGTTATATTTGCTAGAACCAAAATGTTATGGACTGCGTAAATGGTTTACTGTTTTTTTGTTATATCCTGAAACTTACACTTTCTTGAATACCCAAATGCTAGATAGCATCCTATGTGTTTTAATAGAAACTGAAACTTTCTTAAATACCAAATACCGAACCAAAATTTTCTGCTGCTTTTTTCCATCAATGTCTGCACAAACAGGAACCCTACGATGAGCACGGGCATGGCAATTTCAGCAGGACCAAACATTTTTGGATGCAGGGCTTGGGATGGCCGTTTTCACTTTTCAGTCTACGTGCTTTGCTGATGTCTACCATTCTCATGTTTGACAGCTGAAAGTTCAGCCATGCGTTCTGAATCTCATGTTCTATTGATTGTGCTATTTTGGATGTGTGCCTTGTCTACAAATAGTATTCGAACGGCAGCTTTAAGTTAGATTGTGCATATAGTTGCATGGCTCTGTTAATAAAACTATCGATTACTGCCAGCATAGGTAGATGCAATTTCTTTTAAGACTTTCGGTTAGAGAACTATGAGTTTGCATCGTGGTTTTTTATATCAATTTTCAGCCTGCATACCTTGTTTTGCATTTTAGAAACCTGCTCATGAGGTTGTTCCATTTTAGGACTACACAATAGAAAGCAATACTTTGTTAGGTATCAAAATCCACCAAATGTACATAATCGGCGGGTTTCAGAAAGTGATATAGTTTATAACACTCCGCAAGGTTCTGATCTTATCTCCAAAGTTAGCAAGTGGATTCATTAAGAAAGGGTGACTACTCATGTGAGGAATCCCATTGCTTATTTTTTAGAGGATCTTAGGCTATGTAAAAGTATGCTTGCTGATGGGTGAGTTTCTGAATTTGATTTCTTAGACGATAAGGTGGATGCAGAAATGGGCTGAACCACACCGTCTGTTCAAGAGAATTACTTACCCCTCCAAAAGAAGCTGATTTTTTTTTATCTCACTAGGTGCTAAATTTATATACTGTAATGTCGGATGTCTACTGGAATGGAAGGATCTGGGCTACGAACATGCTACATTGGAACTTGAGTCTTCATCTTCAAAAGTAGACAAGGTATGCCATGGAAAACATTTATTTGTGTTAACTACCACACAACAACTTCATTCAACAAGGAAGTGACAATGATTTATACATTTTCATCATTTGGGCTATATGCTCATCTCTTTTTTAGTACACCACAACTAATGAGATTTATCGGTTTCAAGCAAGCTTTTTTTTCTGCAGTTGTCTGGTGACGTTGCTTTCCTAGGGTACCTCACGCAAATATTGAGCTCTGTTAGTTCTAACCAAGTTTTGTTCTTTCTGTTGTCTAGAGAATAGTCCATTTGAACCATAGGTTCAGATTGACCCTGTGGGATTTCCTATGAAATCTGTTACATTGTTACATTCCAAACATGTCCTAGATTGCTTAAAGATTTCACAATTTTCAATAATGGTGCTATCCATGTGCTATACAGGTAAAGGGGGCATATTTAAGAAACACCACAGACTGCCAGATGGTTGTCCTCCTGGTTGAAATGATGACCATTTGAGATTACTTAACCCGCTTCATGGGTTCTGCCACAATTCTCGTGCTGCTTGTTTCGTCGACGATCTGGTAAAATTGAACTATCTAAATATTTTAGTCACCTCGCATGAAGAAAAGTATATTGACGTGTTTTGTTGCCACCTTTCCTGTGAAATCTCTTTTACATTGTCACATTTCAAGCATGCCCTAGATTCCTTAAAGATTTCACAGTTCTTAGTAATGATAAACTATCCACGTGCTATACAGATTAAGGGGGGGGGGCTACATATTTCAGAAACTCTAGAGACTGCCAGATGGCTGTCCTCCTAGTTTAGATGATGATCATTTGAGATTCCTTAACCAATGAAATAGGATATAGTGGATAGTGAAAAACTATAGATTCTAAAACACAACAATTGATACTTTGAGATGTTTAGAATGGTGGGAAGAAGACACAGGAATCTAAGCAAGCATAGCAAGAGAGTGAGAGCAAAGATTCTTTCCCTTGGATTGGAGTGGAGATATTATTTTCTATGTTTTGTGCTGCTATGATTTGTTTTCCTTTGGAATGGAACTCAAATTTGCTTAAATGTATGAGCATTGTTACTCTCCAAGATTTCTGAATTTCATAATAGGCTCCATTCTAGTGCAAAATTCAGATATGTGTATGATCTGGAAATGTCGTGTCTATGATTACCATGTATAGAAAATGCCATGATTTCAAAAGTATGTAGAGTAGATGTGTCCTGCACCATATAAAAAAGCTCCAATCTTTCAGTTTTTGTGCATGACATATCTACATTAAACTCCTAATATTGTTTCCATGCAAAGATTAAACATATTTTTTACCTGCGCCTTAACCAGGTGATTTGCCGGCGCGCGCGAGGGCACGCATAATGGACTAGTCCTTATCAAATCAGTTTGGTTTGGCCGCCAACCAGGCTGTCCACATCAACGTGAAATCCTTCAGTCGTTCGATTCTGCGATCGACGCTCCATATTCACTCCACCGATCGCTTATCAAGTAGTTTGCTTTGGCCGATACTCACGTATAAATGTCCATGCACCTCGAGGCACGATAGCACGGCACGAAACCCGTTTTTTAGCCCGACACGAGCATGGCCTGGCCCGTTGACATGCGGGCCCAGGATAGCCTGACCCGAGGGAGCAGGCCGTGCCTGGGCCGCTGCTCAGGCCCGTGAGCTAGCACGGCCCGGCCCAGCCTCCCCTCCCCCTCCACACTCCTCCTCCCCTCCCCAAGGCTGGCCTGCTCCCTTAGCCGGCCTGCCTCCCCGCCCCACCCCCTGATCCCTAACCCTAACTCCCTTCCCATCCCCCCTCCACCGCATCCCCGCAGCCGCAGCTCCATCCCGCAGGTGCGATGCCGTAGGCCCACAGCTCCCTCCGCTGCTCCACATCCCCACGTGCCCCTCCCTCCCCTCGGCCTTCACGCACAGGCATCGAAGTCGTGCCCCCACACGGACGCCCCCTCCCCGCCTCCACTCTGGCGGCCACGATGGCGGGGTTCCACGGGCTGTAGAGACTTAGCGAGCTTGTTTGGGTGGAGATCCAGAGTAGTGGTTGCCTCCTCCGTGCCCCACCTGCACAACTTCGAGCACACGGTCTTGAGCACGGTAGCCTCAAGCGGCCGATCTGAGGCCGTCGCAGCCGCTACCACTGTTGGAGCATGCGGCCGATCTGAGGCCGCCGCTGACTGTGCCCGGTGCCTCTGCATCGCCTCGTCATCGTGCCTCGACATCGCCTCCCCGGCCTCCTCCACGTGGTCATGTGCCTCGACGCCATCACCGCCTCTACGTCCTCCTCCACGTCGTCGCCTCGAGAGCCACCATGGCACAGCCATAGGACAGCGCCTTGACCTCGTCCTCCATCCTCTCTCCCTTCCCCTACTGATGCGGGCCTTGGGCCGGCCTGGCCTGCTAAAAAGGTCGTGCTTTCTAGGCTGGCCCGGCACGAAAAGTGGCTCGACGGGCCATGCCTGGGCCGTTGGTCAGGCACGGTGGACTAGAGCGGCACGGCCCGGCAGCCCATCGTGCTCTACCGTGTCGTGCCCTACCAGGGCTGGGCCTAGCACAGGCCCAGGCCGGGTGGCCCGAATGGACATTTTATATACTCAGGGTGTCCATGTCAGTGAAAAAAATTTACAGCGTCTGATCGTCTTTCCACAGTCCAAATTTATTCCACCGTTTGTACGGTATAACACTTCAGCTGGTAAAAAAAAATAACTCCCTCGTCCTCTCCACCGAAGCCTAAAGGGTCGGATCCTCACGCCGCTTTCTACCCTCGCGCCCACCGTGCCGCCCTCTGCCGTCGCCTCCGCCACCCACCGAGGCCGCCACCATGGAGCTCCACGTCTGCCTCTCCGCCCCCTAGAACAGCATGTAGGCCTATGCGGACGGCCCCCGGTGCCGCCATCACGTCGACCTAGGGTTTTCGACGCGGTATCGGCCCTAGCCCTGGCTCAGCCGGCGTGCCGGCGTGGGTGGTCGCGCTCCGCGACCGGCTCATCGTGCGGTGTGCTGCCGAGCCGGCGGCACCCCCGGTTTGCTGCACCCTTGCTCCAGCACCTCCTAGTGCCGCCCCCATCGCCCCTTTGCCCCTGCTGAGCGCCTCTTCTTGGATATGGCCTAATTAGCTTCAACATCTTATTCCTTCTAATATTAAAATTGGGATAGAATAAATGCTGACAGTATTTCGCTCTGTCAAAATTTTACCTTCCTGTATTCTATGATTGTTGCCCAAGGTAAGCCCCTGCTCTCTGAGGGGGTACAGAACACGGAGGACAGGAACCTAGGCAAGTTCAATTCTTGAGGTCTTACTGACCAACCATATTTGATTATTTTGTTTTTAAATTATTCTTGACACATGCATATTTGCGGTGTTGGCTTCTTGTCTTTTGAGATCTATGATTCAGTGTGCTTTGAATTGACACATGCATATATCATGTGCCAGCTGTTTGTTTTTTTGTATGATTTAGTGTGCTTTGCATGGAGAAATATTGATGTTGTCGCATCACCTAAAAAACTCTTACTAGTTTCCCTCTTTTTTGGTGTAGCGGAGTAATAACCCAAGAATAAGATACTAGGCCATTGATATTTGGCAAGTTCATCCTGAGGCAAATTTCTCGATCTGTTTAGGGAGTAAGTTCTGTCATGTTGTTCTCACATCGATTAAAACTCTTATCAATTTCCTTCTACTTTTGGTGTAGTAGGAGTAAAATTGAGTACCCAAGAATAAGATACTCAGCGATCATCAATATAAGTATTGTGCATCCATTCTTAGTTTAAAGAATTGCTGGCAACTAACTTTCATATGGACTCAGTTCTGTCAGGATTGTTCTACAACAGATATCCTATTTAGATCAATACGTTTTATGGTTCGAATTTTGATACCTATATTATCTGATTAGATGTACCTAATATCGGAGATCTTTCCTATAATTGTGGTGCCTTAATTAACATGTTCGCTAAGAAAATTGATTTTCCATGAGATTAAATTTGAAGCATTATATTGATTTGCTAATTTAGTACAGAGCAGGCAAAAAAAATTGGGGGACATCAAAGGTAGGTGTCCCAATCTGTTATGGGAGTTGGAAATTCTCTTATGTTACCTGCTTGATCCAATGATGTTGTTTACACCACACCATTGTATATTCTGGTACCTACATTCGCTAATTACTTCTGCATGTTATTGGAGTTTTTTTGTTCAGTTAAACTTCCTGCTCATCCAGTTAACTGCTGAGCTAACAAACATGGTGTCGGATCTTGTTTACCCCGATCCATTGTCTATTTTGATTGCTACATTTGTTAATTAGTTTCCCGTGTTATTGGACATTAGTTCAACTTCCTGCTTATCTGGTTAACTGTTGAGTTGAGCTTAAAACCCATGGTGTCGTGTAACGTTGGATGGAGTGAACCACTTTGTCTTCATCCCTCGGTATAACCCATTTTGGGAGTAATACTAGGCTAATATTGGGTGTTTAGTTAGCTGCTAATTTAAATTAGTTGGCACTGTTGTCCTTACCTTCTTCTGCTCCTGGTTCTGCTGAAATGCATTAATCATTAGGTTGTACTCCAAATTGGCCCTGCTCTACATAAAATATGATGTTGGTTCTACTCCAAATTGATTAGGTTCTGCTCTAAATTTGTTCATAGCGGTGTCAATGGTGTCTTCTTTAGGTTAAACCTCACGGTTCTACTATTTGGTCATATGAAGTTTCACCTTAATTTGGCCAGGTGCCTCTCTTTTTTGGCATTGTTTTTTCTGATTCGTCTTTTTAGCTAACATGCCAGATTAGCTAGTTTTCTTAAGTTGTTTTCCACCTGTTCTACCTCTGTCCTATGTTTGAGTAGACTTAGATATGCTCATTTGGGACATAGGTACATACTACTATCTGATACAAGCATTTGCTATAGGGAATTCATTCATACATAATATTTCATACTTTACACCCTTTGCAGACTTGGGTGCTCCCTCCATGTCCAGACTGCTGCTTTGTCCCTAGTGCCTGCTGCAAGCAGTGAAAATGCTTTTTTTGCTGTTTTATCCCAGATCGCTTTACTTTTTTTCGCTTTTGCTTCTCCTAAATATTTAGTCCGTCAACAAGTTCAGTCCACAGAAAAAATATGTTCCAAGCAAATTTTAGTTAGCCAAGCAAATATAGCAGATTGCTAAACATAATGCGTGTGTTTATATTACAAATTGGTCTAACATAATAGCTTCCTGTGACTGCTCTACCTGCAGCACATTTGGAATACATTGATATATCTGAACATTATGATTTCCTAACCTTAGTGTCCAAATAAGAACGATACGTTTGAGTATCTTTCTTGCTGTCTATGTATTTTTACTATATGTGCTTAGTCAGTGATTTCTTCTTTCTTCACATTTTGTACTGTGGTTATTGGAAACATATTGATTGGAACGCCACATTCTACGACTTGTGTTACTTCCTAGTGCTACTATTTATCGAGTTCTTAAATCTTTTTTGCTCTGCAGTACACTTTGGAGTGCCATTACAACAACCTAGCTTAGCAGACCTATCCACATGCCACAGGTTAGTCCTTATTTGTATATTCATATTTGCACATTTGCTGTACACTGATTGGAAAATTGGATTTCACAACGCCTGTTACTTATTGATAGTACTATTTATTGACTTCTTAAATTCTTCTTTGCTCTACAGCAGACTTTGTGCTTCCATCACAACGAGTAAAGCTTTTCCAGGTCTATCCATACGTCATAGGTTGGTGCCTATTTTTGGATTCATGCTGTTTGTGTTGGATATGTATTGATTGGAAAATCAGATCTTACAGTGCCTGTTCTTTCCCGCTGATGTATATTAACACCTGTACACTTGATTATGCAGTACTGAATGTTCATGCTGTTACAACCTCTCTATTTCGTTCTGTTCATAGACACATCTATATATGGCCTTGATCAATTTTAGTTCTCTTCTTTAGTAACCTTTGAGTAATGTTAGATGACAATATGCGGTCATGATTATCACTCTTTTATGATCTTTTTTTCTCATTTCAAGTGAGGCATTTCCATATGTCAAACCATTCCAGCTACCTACTAGAATACCCAGGGAACTGATTCTGTTAGAGATCCAAACAATGCTACTGAGGGTATCTGTAAATATTTTTTTTCTTTTGCAAACTGTATGGTCGATGTTTATTTTCTAGACTTCATTATTTGCAGGTATTTGTTTTTGGTCTTGACCTAGGTGTGACAGATGAACTTCTGAAGTAAACCTTCAGGTCCATATGGACAACTTCTCTATGTCAAAATATCTGTACGAAAGTGTTGTTGATCTATCCAATATTCGAACATGTATGAAGAGTATCCTCTTCTGTGTATTATGCAGATCAATTTATAGACCAGTCGATGCTCAGTAGTAATGCCATCTTCGGTATCCGTTCCATGTTGAAACCTTTTTTGTGTCAATATTTTACTGCCAAAATTAGCATCCAACTGGTTATAGTAATTCCACATTAACGGAGGAGTATATTGTGTAAATTTAAACCATATGACAAGTCATTCGAAATTTATAGTGAATGCTTCTATAATTTTCTGAACCACATACTACTATATGGATTTTATCTTCTTAAAAAAACTATTTCTTTAGGGCATCACCTAAGGAGGCCAGAAAGGTGCTAAATGGAAGGCACTTGTGAGGTCAAAGCATGAGGCTCTCATGGGGTGGTAACTAGAGGCGGAGCCATGATTCAAACATAGGGGAGGACCATGGTGTCCGCGAAGATTTAGGATCCAAATAACATGGGAGCAGAGGTGTCTACGGAGATTTTTTTAGAGACTCATAGCCAACAATCTTTAATTATTTGCCCTCTGTTCCAAATTATAGGACATTCTGGCTTTTCTAGATTCATAGCTTTTGTTACGCACCTAGATAGACAATTATGTCTAGATACAAAGTGAACACTATGAATACCAAAATGTCTTATAATCTAAAATAGAAGGAGTAGCTGATGAAAATCATAATGTAGCCACGTTAAATAGAAACCATAAGAGTGAAAAAATATGCCAGCAATTAAGTAACAAAGGAAAATGAGATATGTATCCAATCCAGAAAGTACATTTATCTAATGTAGAAAAATTCTAAGGTATAGAATTATACATGCAACTGGATATCCATTACCATTAGTGATTCATAGCCTTTGTGCTACATCCCACTGCATAGCGACAGAGCGGCTGACAGTGCGCGACACTGCGCAGATTGCATTTCCAATTGACTGTCGACGCGTGCGAGGGCGCGTGTGATGGACTAGTTTTGATATTTAACCTCATTTCCCATGTCTATCTACATTTGACATCCGATTCGCGGGCTTTGAAAATTTAACCCTGAGCGTAGAAATTATTTTGATACGAGAGATTTCTCATATTTTCTCTCATTTTCTATTTTTTAGCAGTTTTTTCACTACTTATGCCATGCGAAAAGACTAGAATACCCCTCCACCAATAAAGAACCTAGACGCCTCGCTCCTCGTGGCTTCTACGTTGGTGTCCCCTCAGCCGGTGGAGGGTAGTGCCATCGTGGCCCTTCTGGAAGCGAGCGAAGAGGGGTGGGGATAGGCCAACGGCAGGTGGAGCCCTGCCAACAAGCTTTGGCCAAGCTATAGGCTACCATCATCGCAGGCAGGCAGAGGGGGAGGCGGGACAGGCCAGCGATGGGCATAGGCTACCGGTGGGCTCTGGCCAGGGGAGCTGGGAGGAAGTGGCTGGCCATAGGCATAGGCGGCCACCGGTGAGCTCTGGTCGGGCGGCGGTAGGAAGAAGGGGCCGACGGCAAGCGCAGCGGGCATCGGTGAACTCTGGCTGAGCGGGGGACCGAAACAAGGGGGCCGGTGGCGGGTGCAGGCGGCTGCCAGAGTCGATGCGTAGGGGGCGGCAACGCCTGGTGTTGCGGTCACTAGCATCCTCAGGCATGACTCGCACAAGGGGATGATGATGCTCAGGCTGTGTGTTGAGGAGTGATAAGACACACTTAAAAATAGAAAATGAGACAAAATCTGAGGAATCTATTGTATGAAAACAATTCGCGTGCTCAGGTTAAATTTCTAAAGGCCTACGAATTAGGTGTCAAATATAGAGAGGCATGCGAACTGGGGGTTCAATATCAAAATTTCTTGATTTTTAGCTCCCAAATATCCACCGTCAAACGAAAATCTTTCGGGCATTCTAATAGAGACTTTAGGGGCTGCTCGGTTCTTAGAGCAACTCCTGTAAAGCCTCTACTTGAGCATACAACTCCCTCGATACAATACTAATGTGTCTCTGACAATACCTCTTTTCTATTTATTGGGAGAGATACTACAGCAGATCACCAATATCTCATCGCCAATCAACAGATCGACTTTAGGTTCTTCGGCTTCGCGTCGCTCTCGGGCTTGCATGGCTCTAGGTTCTTCCCTGTACACGACTGCCGTGCCACAATGGCACACCACCATTGCGCCCCACTCCTCTTCCACCTCATCGGTCCAATGCGTTAACGCCGCCAGTCCAAGCCGCTGTGGTGCCCCCTCCATAGTGCAGGTCGAGGCAAGTGTGGGGTCAAGGCGCAGCGCGCATGCCGTGGATGGCTCTAGTGCGGCAGATCAAGGTGCAACGACGTGTGGACCGTGGTCAGACAAAGTATGGTGGCGCGCGACAACCGGCGGCTCCAGTGCGACCGGTCGAGGGGCATGACGCGTGGGCTGTGGCCATGTCCAGTGCGGCAGACTCTTGAGCATGCTCGACGCCATGGCGGCGGAGGTAGAGAGAGGCGAGAGGGAGGAGGGAGGTGATAGCAACTCCCCCTCTATTTGAGGGGAGAAGAGTTTTTTAGTGGCCACAAAGAATAGGGGTTATTGGGAGCTGTTGGAGCAGGAAAACAACCACATTTCCCCCAATATGATAGTTTTATGGGGATGATTAATCTTATTGGGAACTGTTGGACAAGCGCTTAAGCCATCAAATTTATGAAGCTAAAAATTGAACTCTAGCAGAACCCTTAGTAGGGCCTTCAAATCTTTTTTTGATGAAACAGAAGGGGTGTGAGCCCCTACCGCCTTCAAATTTGAGGGGGGCCTCTAATCTCCCCTTCGGTGTTCATTTCTGGCTTGATGATTTTTTCTATTGTACTCGCTCCTCACTCAAAATTGGTCCCTCCTTGGCCCAATGGTTTCTCATGGCGACACTGAGTCATGCCCTATCCTCTCCAGCGCCACCACTAGATTCGACGACCCCAAGCACGGCCTCCTCCTCCTCGTCTCAGCTATCAACCAGAGAAGAGTCACGACATCTCACATGGGTTCATCTCTACTGGCATCCCATTATGCTTCTCCACCACTATAGCTAGATCCTACAGCCTCTGGGCATGGCCTCTTCCAATGTTCCACATCGCCTCTCCTCCTCGCCATGGCCTCCTCCTCCCCTCATCGCTCTTCTATCGTCGGACGAAGAAGCCATGAAGCTGCTAGATCTGGCAACCCTAGTCACGGCCTCCTTCATGTCGCAATCCCCCTTCTCCCCTCACCTTGCCCCCTCCTCCCCTCGTTTCCTCTATCATCCCTTGAAGAAGCCATGAAGCACATAGTAGAAGCCATGAAGTCACCAGATCTGGCAGCCCCTTGGCACGACCTCCTCCACGCCGCCTCTCCTCCCTATCGCAACCCCCTTCTTTCCTCCTTATCACTCCTCTATCCCATGTTGAAGAAGCCATAGGTGACTACCGGAGAAGGAGATGCGTGAAGAAGCGCACGTGCGGTCTCCTCATCTATGTGCATAGCTCAGTCAATAGAGCGTGACGGAGAGAAATTTGAGAATGACAAGTGGGTCCTACTTGCCATTCTCTAGTGGAATGAATTTGAAAGCTCTTGCCGGAGCAGATGAAAAAATGAGGCCCCCAAAAATGAGGAGAGCCTTCAAATCAAACGTAGGGGCCTGATTTGAGGGCTTCAGTTGCTCTTAAGCAAAGCTCTGCCTCACCTTGCCAACCTATAAGTGCAATCAAGCTCTAAGTGAGTTTTGGTGATGTTGATCACATAATTAAAGGACTAATGGCGTTGACAAGTGTTTGACAGCATATCTTTAATTGTGAATGCAAAGAAACAAAGGAGGAGACCCCCTACTCGAATGGATGGCTTGCAATGGCTCCAAGAGCTAGTTTAATTCACTTTATATTTTGAAATTGAGTCATAGGACAAGTCATACTATCAAGGGGATACTAATAGTGTGCTGGGTGGAACCAAGTGCTCAAAACTCTATCTACATCTCAAATAATCCTAGCCACAAAAGCTAGCCGAGTTGAATTCCTATCTACTCTGGCCTGCGTGGAACCTCTATGCTCCGGCACAGAACCTCCGCGCCCAAACGCGGAGGCTCCGGGGTATGTTAGACCCTGACCATTTTATGGGTGACATGGGTGGTATTTATACCATACCCCTTCGCCCCTAATGGTCATCTTCTCCATTCCTTCATTCTTGATGAACAGAAGCTCTCTCTCTCCCAAGCTTGGTGCTCCAAACTCCTTTGCTCAAATCTTTGTGATTCCTTAAGGGATTTGGCTCTAGAGAGTGTGAGAAAGCTTGAGAAGATCATTCTTCTCTGTTCTTGTGCACTTGGTGAAGCCCTAGCCGCTTGGTGTGTTCATTACTCTTGGAACTTGGCTCCTAGATGGCTAGCAGTCGCCCAGTAGCTCCCAATCCACTATGGTTGAGCACCGGGATGTTTGTATTACCCTTTGTGACTTAGTGGAACCCTCCAATCTATCACCTTGGTGATAGGTTCGAGAAGAGGAGCGAGTTGAAAGAGACTACATAGCCTTTGTAGCTAACCTCAACAACATGGATGTAGACAAGACTTTGTGGCAAGTTGAACCATGGGATAAATCCTCATGTCCTCTGTGATTGCTGTTGTTGTTGCTATTACTTGTGATTTGAATTGATTTTTAGGGTTTGCATCCAATCTACGAATCCCTCAGCCTCTAGGTGCAACCAACTGTTTGGATAGCTCAACACACTTCCCAGGAAGGCTGGTATTACATTGATCTATTTTTCATTCATTAAATTCCACAGTAGAATGATTTCTTACTCTGATCCTGGAGGTTCCATGCTTAGCTATGGAACCTCCACACCCTGGAACCTCCATGCTCAGGCCTAGAGGTTTCGCGTTCTGACTAGTTTCATGAAGTTGATTAAATTTCAGAAAAAGGCCTATTCACCCCCCCCCTCTAGGCGACTTGCTAGATCCTTTCAATTGGTATTAGAGTAGGTTTCCTCGTAATAGCACTTAACCATGTGAGGAAATGGCAAGTCCTAGAGAAAGGGTACTAAAGGAAGAAGGAGAGGAATGCTTTGAGGATGTTCCTAGTGAAGAGGAACCCGAAGCTCCTGAGGATGATCCCACAGCAGCGCTTGAGCAACTTCCAAAGATCAAGCTTGGTGCTAAGGGATCCTCCAAGGGAGACAAGCAAAGGGGCAAGAACAAGAACAAGAAGAAGAAGAAACACAAAGCAAGAAGAAAGGTGCAATCAAGCCCACAACCAAGCAGCGAGTCAGAGAATGGAGTTGATGATGATGAGTAGTATGCTCAAAGTCTACCAAAGAGGACACTCAAGTCTAGCACCAAGAGATCATATTCGAGTGTATCCTTTAATTATGATTCCATAAATTTGCCTACTAACACTCACATCAACATACCCGTGGGCAAGTTACCCCAATTTGATGGGACTAACTTTGCCAAGTGGAAGCATATGACAAAGGCTTATCTTATTGGACTCCATCCGGAGATGTGGAATATTGTGTGTGTAGGTTGTGAAGATCCTGTTGATCCCAAAAATCCCACACCAAGAGAGATTCGCATGATACATCGCAATGCTCAAGCTACTAGTGCTCTTCTAAGTGTATTGAGCCTGGAAGAATACAACAAAGTGATTGGTTTGGAGATTGCTAAGGAGATTTGGGACACTCTTCACCTTGCACATGAAGGGGTTAGTAAGGTAAAGAAGTCCAAGATTGATCTATTGATGGCTCAACTCAATAGGTTTGTCATCAAGGATGGAGAAGGCCCTCAAGAGATGTTTGATAGATTGATGGTGATAGTTGGTAAGATTAGAGGCTTGGGTGGGGATGACTTGGATGATCATCATGTTGTAAAAGTGATGTTAGAAGCATTTGCACCAAGAAACCCAACTCTTGTAACATTGATTAGAGAGACAAAGAGATTTGAAGAGTTCACCGCTAGTGATGTCCTTGAAAGAATACTCACTCATGAGCTCATGGAGATGGAGATACAACAGAGGAAGAAGTTTGGAGAGCTAGAAGCAAAGATGGAGAACTTGAAGGAAAAGGAGGTGGCTCTCAAGGCAAACAAATCAAACAAGGCCTTCACCTCAAGCAAGCCGCCAAGATCAAGATCAAGCAAGGTTGAGAAAGTTGATTCATCAAGTCACTTAGGTGATGATGAAGATGATGAAGTGTCTTCCGGTGAGATTGGTGATGTTGCTTTGTTCATGAGGAAGTACAAGAAGGGGTTGAAAAGAGAAGGGTACAAGTTTGTGAAGAGGAGATTTCCCAACAAGCAAAAGAGGAAATGCTACAATTATGGAAGCACGGAGCATTTCATTGCCGATTGTCCTTTTGAGAACAAAGAGGACAAGAAAGACAAGAAGAAGAAGCACTACAGGAAAGATGACAAGACCCAACACAAGAAGAAGAACTATTCAGGTCAAGCTCATATTGGTCATGAATGGGATTCAAATAATGATAGCTCAAGTGAAGAAGAAACAAAGAAAGTTGCAACAATTGCTATAAAGAAGCATTCTTCTTCACCAAAGCTCTTCACCAACTTGACCGATGATGAGGAGAGATCTACACTCTTTTGTCTCATGGGCAAAGGAGAAAAGGTAAACCCAAAATCCAAGCCTAAACCCTCTCCTCTATCTAGTGATGAATCCAACATAGACTCTAGTGATGAATCTAGTGATGATGAAGTAAACAACTTGGTAAGTAAAATGGATAAAAAATATAAGAACTTCATAGCCAAAGTGGTAGATGAATTAGAGAGAACTCAAGCTACTCTTGCCAAACAAGAGAAACTCTATGTTACTTACAAGAAAGCTCTTGCATCGAAAAGAAGCGAGGTTGAAACTTTACGTTTGGAAGTTGACCAAGCGGAAAGTGTCATAGCTACCCTAAAGGATGATCTAAATACTCTTCAAGAAAAGAACAATGCCCTCAAGACAAGAAATGAGGAGCTTGAAGAGCAATTTAGAATCCTTTGGGATAGAACCTCACATCCTATGAAGGCAAGTGAGATCTCTAATGCATCTACTAGCAAGGGTTGTGATAGATGCTACAATGTTGATTTAGAAGCTTGTGCTACTAACCTTGCTAATTTGGAAGCTATGAAGAAGGAAATTGCAAGACTCAATAATATCATAGCTAGGGGTGCATGGATGATGCAAGCAATAAGCCCAAGTTCATTCAAGGAAGACATCCTTTCATCAAAGATGGCCTAGGCCACAAGAAGGGTGGCAAGACCGGTGAAAGGAAGATGGTGAATGGAGTATCTTGTATCAGGTTCGAGAAGGAGACCATTGGTGAGGTGCAGCCAGTGTAAACCGCAGAGGCTCCACATAGAAATACAGAGGTTTGGTGCCCTGGAAGCTCCACACCAAAACATGGAGGTTTTAGGGTCTGGCAGAATAGTGGCACCAACAAGACCAAGGCACAACCTCGACCATGATAGCAAGCTCCTAAAGAATCTAACACTCATCTGTAGGTCAAGGAGAACCCAATTATACCCAAGAGGTACAAGTATGCTTACAAACCCAAGACCCATGCACCCCATGAGAGAATGTCCTCTAGCTATGTGTTGAGACGCAACAACCTTGGTAAAGTTGTTGCTACGTATGTTGGAAATGAGCCCAACATATATGTGAAAAGATCTCTATGGGTTCCTATGATTCTAGTGGCTAACACTCAAGGCCCCAATGCTAATTGGGGACCTAAAAGAAGGAACTAACTTGTTTTGCAGGCATACTCCTCCGGTGGATCAAGTTGGGTGCTTGATAGTCGATGTACAAATCATATGACCGGAGAGAAGAGTATGTTCTCATCTTATGCCCAAATGGATGGTCCAAGTGAAAACATAGTATTTGGGGATAATTCAAAAGGAGAAGTGCTTGGTGTCTGTAAAATCTCTATAACTCAAGATCATTCAATTTCTAATGTTTTAGATGTTGATTCATTAAGTTACAATTTATTGTCTGTATCACAATTATGTGTGATGGGTGTTGACGGTAGTTAACAACCAACTTAAACCATAAATTAAACATGCATAAGGGCATAAATATAATCACCAATGAAGGTTTAGGAATTTAAACTAATAAATTCCACAAGTTTTGATGAATCTATGTTTCTAGCATGGTTTAATCAGAAAACCGCTAAGGAGGACCTAATCATCAAAGGAAAATATAGAGTTATGTCGTGGTACCTATGTGGGAAGACTCTAGAAGGGTCCAAAAGCCACATCACCGAAGTGGAGGGCCACCCCCTAACAGGTGGGGCCGCATGCCCCCTGGTCCCACCTGTCAGCCAGCTTTGTATGGTGGTCTCCCACTAACTTTGAGGATGCATCTAGGCTGTTGCTTAAGTCAGTTTGATCCAAGGGCTCACTCTGGACCCTTAGGGCTATATAATCTAGCCCTTGCCTCCCCTAGGAATCATAAGTCATCAAGTCATTTGAAGACAGAAACCCTAATCTCCTCAGAGCTCCTCCTCCTCCATAGCATAGCTAGTTAGGATAGATCTAGAGGGAGGCAAGCAGGACTTCGCTTGGATTCTTGATCTTGTCAAGAGTGTGGTTCGGTATAAACTTTGTACCCCTCTCTCTTTTGTTTCTCCATTATTTTTATATGCTAGTTACAATTGTTATGACAATCTCAATATTCATCTTATTCATGTTCTTCATTATGATGTTCATCATCTACTATGATTATATGCTTAGTATAGCTAGTTTACCGTTATGTTTATGCATAAGTTCATATAGCGCTCACTCTAAGGTACCATGGGTGGGTGGTCGACATTATGTAAGCATGGTGCTTATATGTTGTTTACCTACGGATACACCCTATATTCTGGGTCTTGTGGTAGATCGTGGTTGTGACACTCCCATTGAGTCCTTTGTAGTCCACTCCCCGAATATAGGCGCACATGGGGTCCGATTACGAAGGTAGAATGAGCTCTACCCTCAATCTTCCTTAGTAATATCCCTTCTATGTAGATATGATGATGATCTTAGCCATGATTAATAGGTGTAATTGCACTAATCAAATGTATGCTTTGACTTGTAATTAAGAATGACCTAGGAATTATTCCTCTAATATTCTACCTCACCATGCTAATGCCATAGAAAGGAGTGCTCTACGTGACTTATCATTATCATTACTTATCATATATACATATTTTATCTTATGACTTATCCCTATTGTGAGTAGAGTATTTGTTATAGTTTACTTCTCCTTCAATAATATAAGTTATCAATACATGTCCATGCTAGACCTTTCTAGTGGTAAAAATATAAATAACGATACCTAGAATACTCTCAGGTAAAATGCTACAATTTTATATTATATGTGCGCTTGTGGATACTCTTTATTCATAGATTTATATAGTCACATACTTTAATAAAGATCTGCTTAGTGTTATTCAAGTAGTAATACTATGTAGTACCAACACATATCTCTAGGTATCATCACTAGGGATGACAACCTAGTAAAGTTAGGAGATATATGTTTATAATAGGTGGCTAAGTACTTCAACCAAGTGACACATTAATAAACACCAATAAGCATTTCTGGGCTGTTGCTAGGGGTTAGGATTTAAACTTCATTCTTAGTAGCAACGCTAAGAAATGTCAACAAGCATTTTTGATGCCATTATCGGGGAAGGTAGCTAAATAAAGGAAGTATTGATAAACTTATACTTATTGATGTGATCAAGATAACCAATGACCTCTGCTCAAGCAGAGTTACCCTTGTTTTGTCTACTTTTCATATCTTATGTTGGGTAATGTATGACCGGTTTTGACCTTCCGATAAACTATGTTGAAGATCTAGAAGCATTAATCAGGAGAACTAAAGCTAAACTCAAAAAAGTTTTAGCTTTAAAGTCAGAAGACAACCATATAAGGTGAAGCTTAACACTAGAATTTGAAGCCATGGCTAATAGGACTCTTCGTGAATTCTCTGCTTCAACTATGGCCAACATTCGTACTGGACCCACAAACAATGTGGGAGACAATGAATTCGAGCTCAAGCTAGCTCTCATCAACATGGTGCAAGCAAACTAGTTTTGTGGAAAGGCACATGAAGATGCAAGTGCACATCTCCAACACTTCCTAGAGATCTACAACACCTTCACCATCAAAGGAGTAACCCAGGATGCCATACTACTTTGCCTCTTCCCATTTTCACTTTTGGGGAAGGCAAAGCAGTGGTTCTACGCCAACAAAGATAGAAACACTATATGGGATAACTGCTCCACTTTCTTCCTAGCAAAGTTCTTTCCCACTAGGCAAGACCAATGCTCTGCGTGGGAGAATTTCAAGTTTTTAGCAACAATATGATGAATCTATCCCTAAGGCATAGGGAACGCTTTCAAGACTATATATCAGAATGTCCTCATCATGGGATATAGAATTGGATACTCATGCAGACTTTGTACCATGGGCTGACTAATAGTACCCATGGGACTATGGATGCTGCTGCTGGAGGTGCATTCTTGTCACTTACACTTCCAGCTGCGACCACTCTTGTGGAGAAAATGGCCTCCAACCAAGGTTGAAATGAAAAACAAGTTCAGACCCACAAGAGGGGTGGAGGTATGTATCAACTCAAGGAGGTAGATATGCTATCTGGCAAGATGGACCTACCGATGAAGAAGCTCGAAGACAGAGCCAATAAGAAGAAAGAAGTCATGAACATTCATGATTCCCTGCATGACATGTGAAGAGTGTGGAAGCACTAGGCATTTAGGAAACAACTATCCTAAAACCCAAGAGGATCTGAACTTTGTTAACAACAAAAATTACTCTCATCCTCAATAGAATCAAGGAAGGAACCAACAACAGAGGTCCAAACTACCAAGGTAATAATTTTAATAATTTCAATCAACCACCCTTGGGAGAATTAATTGCTGGTCAATCTAGACTTATGGAAGGATTATCTAAGAAGGTAGCTACCAATGATAAAGTATTAGAAAACATAAATAATAGAATGGATAGCTTTGCTTCTGCCATTAAAACCAACATAGCTTTAATAAAATGATAGAATCACAAATAGCTCAGCTGGCGGCTGCTATTCCTCTGTCTGACAAAGGTAAGATTCTGGGGGTAGCTAGAAGATCTAGAAACTGCAAATCTTGTCTATATTCATAATGCATCTTACTACTACACGGAGCCATTGATGGGAAGGTAGATATATTATACCTTGCCTAAGGAGAAGAGCGATCCAGGAAGACTTGTCATCCCCATCGTCATTGGACCTCACATTTTCTAAGAAGCTGTCTGTGACTTCAGGGGCAAGGATCAACATCATGGCTAAGGTAATCTATGATCGAATTAATAGAGATGTTTTATTGTACACAAATATGCGTTTGCAGCTTATAGATCAGTCACTCTATTACCCCAAGAAAATTCTTGAAGATGCCATTATTTCGAGTGGGACAATCATATATTCCCATAGACTTTGTGGTTTTGGAAATAGGTGGAGATGTAAGGGCACCCATTATTTTGGGCCGACCTATGGCAGAACTGCCCGAAATAACACTGCTTCCAGAGGCGTTTGTCTTTAATTAGACACTAAGCACCTCGAAAGTTTGCTACATCAGACAAGGTCCATCGAGCACACCCCAGGGGAGAACCCAAATCAATCCATGTTTTACCTCTAGAATCTAATAATGGGTATGAGCTTATAATACTTAGTCCATTTCATACAACAAGAGTTCTTAGGAATTATTTATTACAATACCAGGGTTCAGATTGTGATAATTAAATAGTGGAATGAAAATAAACATTTAGCAGAAATGATATAAGGATTCATCTATGCCCACCAGAAGAATCCTCCACACAAGTGCTACTCCTCAAGCTGCACCTGCAATAGGGTAAAATAAACCCTGAGTAGACAATGTACTCGCAAGACTTACCCGACTAGTGGGAATAATTTCTCGACTCTAAGCGGTATGATAGGCAATATGGGTTTGTTGTTTTCTTTATGTTTGCGAAAAGCATTACTAGAAGTACATCCTTAAGATCATGTTTAATTAGCAATCATGATTACTTCATTAGCTAACCATTCTAGGTAAGCACCTGTTCTACTTTCAAGCAAGGGTTGAGCAATCTGAACCAATTTACCATCTTCCATATTCCAGTTCATACTATGGTGTTAGACCATAGCCAAGTCGTACCGTCTCACGGAAATGGAGATTTATGAACTAATGTATCCTAGCTAGGTACCCTGAAACACACGACCCGTTTGTACCCCAGGCACAAACAAGACCAACCCATTCCACTCCTATCACGGGGTCCAGGTCCCTATCCAAACTTGGACTCCAAGCCCCCACACTTGAGACCTGGTCTCTATATGGTGCTTAGACCTCCACCTTTCTCCGCCTCCAATCAGTCGGTCCGAAAAGAGCTGGAACCCACGACAAAGAGCTTAACGAGCCTTCCCGCTCCCATAAGCAAGGTGTTTAGGAGGAAAGATTGTAACACCTCTGGTGTTTTAAACCCTAAAATATGCCATGTCATCATATGCATTGCACATCATTTTTGTGTTAGTAAAAATTTTGATATACAATCACTAAAACAAGTTTATTTTTTATGATGATATGTGTTGACTTGTATGGATGAATCAATTTCAAAACCTTTGTATTGAATTGGAATTCCAAAACCCTAATTTCCAGCATTTAATTCTACCCTGGAAAACCTAATTCAAAATCTAAGCACATTTTGGAGTTGAGCCTAAAAGCAAAAGTGTAGAGCTTGTCAATGTGTACAAAGTTGATTTTTGGAGTTTTCAAAGTTGTTATATAAAATTTGAAGTAATTTGAAAAGGGATAAATTCTTAAAGTGTCCCCTTTTGATTTTAAACTTGCATTTCAAAATGTAGACATAATTTGGGTATGGTTATTAAAGCAAAGTTGTAGAACTTTTATTTTGGAACAAATTTTATTTTTGGAGATTTTTGAGTTACCATAGCAAATTTGGGAGTAATTTGAGAATTAAAGCAAGTGGCAATTCGGTAATTAGTGGGAACAGTGCAGCAGGCCGACACCTCACCGTCGGTGAGCTTCCGACGTCTTCCAGGCGCGCCCGTGGCCATCTCTGGCTTCGCGCTGGCATGGGAAGGCTGCTGCGTGGCTTCTCCGTGCTTCTTGGCCACGCTATAAAGCCTGCGCCGTCGCCGTTCTCCACTGCTTTCTTCCTCTATTTTTCCCGATGTCGCCGCTCAGCTCCGTTGAGCTCGCACCGTCGCCGTAGCACCCTCCCAGTCTCTGCAAAGCATACCACAGCTCCGCCTTACTCCTTATGAACCCAGCCGACCGGTCCTAGGCATCTGTTTTCACCAAGAAACACTACGCGTCGTCATTCTTCCTCGTGGCCGACCACAACATCGTCGAGCTCGCCTCTCCATGGCTAGCACTCTACGATGCGTCTCTGCCCTTGCTAAGCATAGCTCTAGCTTCTCCATGTTGCCATGACGCTATGTGCCTTGTTGATTGATCATTTCATCCACTGTAGCCACCAAAACATCGTGCTTGCCATTGCCGCCGTCGCCATCAACGTCGACAAAAGTGCCCTTTGCTACTCGCAGTCAACCAAGTGCTCTAGCCCGACCTAGGTGAGCCGCTGATGCTATTCGAGTAGTTGTAGGGAGCTCTAGCGAGCTCTAGCGAGCTCTAGCCGCTAGAACGCCACAGCGCCACTGTGCACTGCTCGGCTGTGCCGCCATGGCCGGCGTCAAGCTCGGTTTGAGCCGTGGCTGGTGCAATTAGTGCCACCAATGGGTGTGCCTTGTCGTGGTGATCACGCTGGTACCCTCGCCGTCACCGGAGACCTCGCCAGTCGGCGAGAAATCACCGGTCAGAGGGCTCACCGCCATGGTCAGCGCGGGAGTACTGTGCCGACATGTGGGATCCCTGATGTCAGTGGCCGGTTATTTGAAAATGAAAATTTTCTATTTTGCAGAATTGATTAAATAGTGATGTGATTTGTTTATTTTGTGTAGAATTAAATAGAGCCCCAAAAATTATGAAAATATTTGTGTGACCTCTCTGAGATGTAAACTATTTAGCAAAAATATAAAATGTTATTTTTCAGTACATTTTGAATGTGATAAAAATTACTGAAATTAATTAATAAATGGGTTTCCATGATTTTTCTAGGCTTAAATAATTATCCAAAAATTATGAAATTGTTTTGCCACTTAGTTATCATGTGATGAGTCTTCACAAAAATTTTGAGCTCATTTGGAGAAAGTTGATTTATTTCATAGTTATTAATTAATAAAAACAAATAGTAAACCCTAATGATTTAGGTTTTGTTTGAATTTGGGATTGAGTGATGACCTTGGGTCATTAGCATATAATGATCCCTAGCAATTAAAGTAAGTGTTTGAGTTTATGAAAAGGTTTTTTTAGTTGTTGGTTTGCAACTATACCATGAAGGAAAGTTGTATTCAAGTTACTAACTTTTGCATCCAGCGTCAAGCATCATGTTTTATATCGCGCATCATATTAAACATGGCATTGTTACTATGTGTAGTGAATGAAAGTGAGAACGTGGTAGTCAACCAAGTTGTTGAGGAAGTCAATCCACCTGTTGAGGTCGGGTTTGATATCTATGGAACATCTCCGAAACCTGACTATTCCGACAATCAAGGCAAGCCCCGGATGCATTTAAACCTACCTTGTGTTTTACAAAATTATATCGCTTTTGATTTTCAGTAGTGCATTAAGTGATTAGGAGTCGAGTAAAAACCTAATTGGTGCATTACCAACCTTGTTTTTCCAGTATCAACCTTGTTACCAGTTTTAATTCGAGAATACCTAGTTATGCTTAGCCATGCTTAGACCAATAAAAGTCGGGTGATTACCTGTCACCTGCTGAGGTATAAATGGATTTTGGATACGATGGGTTATTTATGTTATCATGAGATATGAGCATGTGGAGTAATAGATCTAGACCGGGCGGACTCGATGTATGAGAGCCACAAGACATGGAGGTCTTGTGAGCGGGTTCTTTCCGCCTGTGTCGATTAAGAACCGTCTGTTGTTGAATTGCATGAGGTGAGACTTTGTAGTACTAGTCCACATACTCTGGTAAGCCTTAACTCAGCTATTCTATTACAAGAATGGCTACTCGTGCACTGGGAGTGGAGAGGTGGCGGGAGTAGCGTGTACCCATGTGGCAATGAGCTGGATTGGTCGAGTACTGTATTCTCGGGTGGCACAGACCCGTTCTTGTTTTAGAGGATATGAGGGTGGGTTGGTATATGTATGTCAGGAACCTGCATATGTCATGTGGTTGGGAATCCCCAGCTGGGTTATAATCGGTTTGAATCATCGTTGCTCCTCGGTTATGGAGACTCAACTCACTGTTCATCATCGTAGTTAATAAATGAAACCTGAGGAAAATTTGAGAAAGGGTTTGATATGAAGTTCATGATCTCAATACGGATCATGGCAGATTCATATATGATCTTGATGAGGGTTATATGTAAGAAAGAATCTTGTTAGAGAGCTTTTACGCAAAAGAACTTTGATTCTTGCTAAAGCCTTACCTTGAATCCTCGAGCCTGCATTCCTGAGTCTTATCTATTGTTAGTTCGGTTAAGTCTTGTTGAGTACTTTTGTACTCAGGGTTCTTTAACCCTTGTTGCAGGTGAGCCTCATGAGTAGGTCTGCCTTGTACCGTGCTGCATGATGATTGTTCAAATCGAAGATGACAAGTAAATGTGTGGCCCTTAGGCATGGTACTTTATTGTGTGTTTTGTTTTATGCTACTAAGCTACTCCACTACTATGGTTTGTAATAATAATTGTACTTAGTTTGTGAAACAACTATTTTGTAACTAAGTTATTATAAGACTTCCACTATTTTACTCTGATACATATTAATGAATAAACTATTGTAATACTACAATGACTCTGTAATGGATCCTGCTCGAAAGAAATCGTGGATGATTCGGGTTTCCCGAGGACACCTGATAGACTTCTTAAGTTACAGGGAACATATGCATAGTCGTTAGAGGTCATTAGACATTGACATGTGCATGTGGGCCCTATAATTTAGGAGGTTCTGCCATAGAATGGTATCAGAGCGACCATTATAAAGTTTTTTGTAGTATTGTTTTACAAAAACTTCAAAACGATTTGGAGCAAATAAATTTAACTTGTTAATTTGGTCCAAACTGCTTCTGACTTATCTTAATTCATTCTCACCATTCCTTATTTGATTTAAAAGGCTTTGTATGGTGGAGTAGTAATCTTATTATGCCCTATATAATAAGAACTATTGTTTATGTACTTTAGGAGCTTTGATGTTTAAGTTTTGTAAGGACGATTGATGCATCATGATTAATCCACTTGTTAATTACTTTCCCTCTTAGTTTGGGTTGAGTAGTATAAGTCCCATTCTTACTACTCTTTAGACTTTTCTCAGATTGTCTTACGGTTATTAAATCTTGCTTTCTACAGTATGGCTCAGTACCAAGGTAATGCCCCGTAAGTCCGTTGGACCCAAAGGAGTTCCTCATCACCAGCTTGCCCCTAGAAGTGATGGTGCTAGCAGCAGCAGCAGCTTTAGGCCTGATCCCTAGGCTGAGGTATAGAGGCTTCTAGCAGAATTAGCACAGGCTACTAGAGATTGGGCCTTGGATGCCATCCAGGTGGGCAAGTTATAGGATCAATTGAGGTGTCTCACCACCGCTTATAAGAACTGTGAGTGTATGTTAGTTCGTATGGTGGAAGGAAGAAATGAAGCTTGGCATAGAGAAGATGTAGCTAGAGCCCGAGCTCATGAGTTAGAGTTCTATGTAGAAGACTTAGAAGAATATTATACCAATCTACATGAAGAAGTCCATAGGTTGAACAATCTCCTAAATCCAAATCATGAGCCTTAAGCAGATGTAATGGACCCAGGTGTCATCATAGCAGATGATGATGAACCTTAAGAGGAAGAAGAAGAGGGTCTAGAAGAAATAGTAATGGTCAATGAAAGATGTGCAACTATGGTTTTGCTAGTGTGTTGCTATCTCTACCACAAACGTAGTAAGGTAATCAATGTAAATGCGGAAGCTAAAGAGCAAGGTAGAGATATGCAAACTCCCATCGACGACTCTGGTATTTTTACCAAGGTATCAAGAAGTGTGCAAGCTTCCCCCTAGTCCTCATTGGAGCCCCTCGCAAGGAATCCCTCGCAAGGGCCAAGCTCCCAGTTGGGTAACTCCGTGGATAGCCTCAGGCCTTCCCCACGCGCAAGTGGGTCTCTGACGTGCCTCTTGGCAAGCCTCTCTCGGATGCTCCCCGTCGTCTTCACTATCAAGCTTTCGGTCGAAACGCCACAGGGCCTTATTCCCTCTAGTACACGGTGGCGGCACACCACAAATGTGGTTGGTGTGATCTCGCAAGACTTCAAGCCCCTCCGATGTACAACACTTGCGCTCTCAAGCACTGGGGTGGCAAGAGGTATGCAAACCTCACTAAACACTAGGCATAAACCTAGAGCAAGCGCATAAGCGTGGTCTAATCAACCTAAGCACTTCGCAAAGCACTTATGCTAATCACCTAATAAAACACTAAGCACTATGCAAGTGGAGATCACTAAAATGGTGTATCAACACCCTTGATATGTTTCCTCAGCTCCACGCTACTCAAATGGCTGGTTAGGGGTTGTATTTATAAGCCCCGCTAAGAAAGTAGCCGTTGGGGTCGAATTCTCGTGAAACTGCTACTGACCGGACAGCTGAATCGTCCTGACCGGACGCGTCCGATCGTCCCGACCATTGAGCCTGGCAAAACACTGATCGGACGCTGGCTAGCGTCTGGACTCCTGCCACCAGACACATCCGGTCATAGATAAGACGCTCTAGAACCTTTCTATACTCAATCGGACGCTGCGTTCCTACGTCCGGTCAGTTGCCACCAGCGTCTGATCCTCGTGTTTGGTCGCTTGTCTGCCGAGCCACCGGTCCAGCATCTGGTCGTGCTTCTAGCATCCGGTCCTTGCGTCCGATCATGTCTGCGAGCTCGTTTCTTTATGATCTTGCGTACGGCTTGGTTCCTATCTTCATGCTTGGACTTTGCTTGATATCTTGGGTCTTTTCTTGTGCTCCTAAGGTCTTGCTTAAGGTGTTGATCATCGGATCATCACATCACCTTCATCCAAGTCACGTCTTGCACCCTGTTGGACTACAAAACAAACACTTGCAAATTCATTAGTCCAATTTGGTTGTGTTGGTCATCAAACACCAAAATCCAAAGTAAATGGGCTTAGGGTCCATTTTCCTTACAATCTCCCTATTTTTGGTGATTGATGACAACACGACCAAAGCAAGCAAATGATAGAGATTTTGAAATTTAAAAACTACCTACTTGCTAGGATGCAATGCAGAGGGCAAGGTTATTTGATGCTAGAAAATCCTACTTAGATACCAATCGAAGACCATCTTGCCCTTACAAAAATCCCTGTGTCATTATGGATTCCTACAAATTTTACCATTACTTAGTCTAATCCATAATCCACTTTCCTCCTGTTGATGCAAAAGTGGATGTGCAAACACAAAGGGCTAATACTCGAATCGATATCCAAAGCATGCCAGTCGATTTGACCTGTTAATCGACAAGGATGAAGATACGAGCACTTTGGTCCTGACAACAGCGATACGCCTAGAAGTCATGGCCAAGAGGTATGCACGCGGAACTCGAGAATCGCCGAAGGTCTCACTGAAGCGATGCAACTCGCCGAATCGATGAGAACTCGTAAAAAGGAAAAATATGCAAATTGACGAAGTCGCCGAAAAGTAAGTAGATGCAAAATAGGAGTAAAAATTGGTTTTGATATTGATTCATTTATATTACATTGCCCCTCAATCTATATTTATACCCTGATCTAAAGAGACATAACCAAATACGACTAGGACACCAAGTCCATATCTAAGGAAACACGTGACTCTTACATGAATCATACTCTAACAAATATAGAAAAGGAAATCAACTCCTATCTATTTCCCTGTCCGCCTCAATTACGATGGAATTCTCACCGACCTCCTTTCCATCGGCATACTTCCTGTTTCATCGGCAGTAGTTTTCAAGCCTTCCTTCATCGGCATCGACAATAACATCTCCAACCTTATCGGCAATGCCCGAGTCTAAATCAATCTTTCCATCGATCACCACCATTCATCGGCAACCATCTTTACAAGCTGATTTTCATTAACTATCAACGTATACAGTAACTTTCCTCCTGCCGATTAGCCCACTCTGATCATTTTGACACGTGCAAAAAACGGTGTCAGCACATGCCCCCAATTTCAGAGTATAAAACCATTAATGCTCCAAAATTTACTCCAGATAACGTTTGCCTTCGCCCAATTACCATAACTCATCCTCCAAGCCAAAACTTGATCTGTTATCAAATCTAATCAAATCTAGTCTTGATTCACGCACCTCAGTAAATATCACACAATTTCCAACCACTCTTGCCCTGATTATGGTTAAGATACCAAAACAATAATCCATCGGCAAGATCCTAACATATTAATGCCGCCATTTTCAGAATTAAAATATCCTGTACCGAGATCTCTTCCAAGTCATGATTACTTGCCATCAAATCATTTGTACAATCCCTTGATTATGGTGCAAACAGTTACCATATCCATCTAAACCACCTCGACCCACATGCGCGCGGCATAGAGATAAGTCCAGAATACCCCTACTCCAAGCGGCTTATAAATAGATTTCTCCGGAACGCTCGTCTTCTACCCTCAGACTCCAATCTTTGGCATTCTCTCTTTCCGGCGGCGACTCCGATGAACAACTGCGCAACCTCAACCAACAAGAACTTTTCTCTAGCATCAACCTTGAGTCTCCAGCTCGTGCCCCCATCTACCTCAAGATAATGGCAATCAACTTCGATGTCCCTGCGGTTCATTCCACTTCCGTTACTTTTTACCTCGATTCCTCTGGTCTTTGCGAGTTCATATAGTTGGTAATTTTTTCTCTTTTTCTTTGTTCTTCGGATCCTCTAAACTTAGGAACTTCGCAACAAATTAGTTATTCCAACCGATCAGCCGCATTTCCAATGCCTAGGACCAATGGGCAACCCAGATCCAACTGATCTAATTAATGCAGAGGTTAACAGAATCCCTTTTAGAGCCCAAAATTTCTCTCTGAATTTATGGAAAGATATATTCCGATCTTGGCCCAAAACCAACAAAGGGTGGAAAGATTGGTACTTGAGGGTCAACAGGTCGATGCAAGTACACTGGGCAGAACGGAAGCTAGACCAATGCATTAGGCTATCCATTGCCGATATGCAAAAGATAGAGTCAATGATGATTGCAGCTGCTTACTTCTGGTCAGACACAACAAACACTTTTATGTTTGGACATGGCCCAGCTACTCCCACACTTGCCGATGTCTACATGCTCACTGGCTTGGACATTTCAACTACCGACGAAGGCTCCATCTATGGCAGAAAATCTGAATATAGGGTGAATACCCGCAACATTGGCGGTTGGACAGGATATATTCAAGAATGCCAGAGGACCAGGACAGTTAACCAGACAGAACATGCCACATTCTTGAATATATGGTTAGAAAAATTTATCTTCTGTGGTCGATCAGTAGGACCAACCAACGCCTTCCTCCCCGCGGTTAAACTCTTGGCTAATGGTGTAAGGTTCCCTCTTGGCCGATACCTTCTGAGCTCCACTTATCATCTTCTTCATCAAGTGTCTCAGAAACTTTTGCTTGGCGAACCCATCGGCAACTTAGGAGGCCCGTGGTGGTTTATCAACATGTGGCTGAATGCCTATATGCACAAACATTTGCAATGGGACTTCTTTGCCCAACAATTCCCATGAGAAATTGCTGAAGACCACATGCTTGGGGATGAGGAATCGGCAACACGCTCACCCCTCAATTTTGGTGAAGCCATAATTGTCCTCCCTGGAACAGAGGCCAATGAAGACCAGATCGGCAGATTCTTCCAAAGCTTCTACAATGGTCTTTCTCGTGATCATAGGGCCTGGGTACCTTATATTGACGAAGAAAACAGATTCCCCCTTCTTTTCAACTTTGCTGATGACACTCTGAATTAGGATAATGAAGTCATGATGGCCATCATTACTCCCAGGGCAATCCTAGTAAACACATTCGGTAGCGGGAAAAACACCAATATCACGTATGAATTTTACAATCCATCAGCAGTATCCCATCAATTGGCTTTTGGACAACTGCCAATCAAACTTTGTTTTGCCAATGTGATCAAACCCAGAGAAACAATCACCTGCGGAACAGATTGGAGCAGGGTAGTGCGACTCTCCCCCGATGCCGATACTACAGATGTTGATCTATCCATCTAGACGCCAGCATCTTTCATCACCAAATCATATAAGCAATGGTGGTGAGAGTGGAGGGAACAACTGTTTGCAACATCTGCTCACACATATTGGCACATGATCGACCCTGAATACGCCATTCCCGATGATGCAATAAGTTTCTTTTAACTTCCTTCTGCTTTTTCCTTTCATATATCAGTAACTAACTTTCTCGTGACAGGTTAACAACCCAGCACCATCTATGAGCAAAAGTGGGAAACCCTTCAATCTTCGGCCTGTTTCCCCAATATCACCGATCAGCTACAATGCCCCCACCTTAGCTGCTTTGACTCACCAGAAGACCCATGCCAAGACCATCACCTCTAAGTCTAAATTGGCTACAGCTAGGGCCACTCCATTGGCTGCTACTACAACCCTAATCAAGGCATTCAAGGTAACAACCCTGTTTATTTCTACTCATGCCGATCACAGACTGTATTAACATTAATCATCAGGGTGTAAGAGCCGCTGCTGGATCGTCATCGGCAATTCCTCCGACATCAAGCACCACTACCTCTGACAAACCTTCAGAGGTATTCCTTTGATTTTACATTTTATCTATTAAATATCATACCTTACACTTGTTTTGTAGCAACAAATGGGTACATTGGCAAGCATACCAGATGTTCAAGCTCCACAACCAACAAGTGCCGATGCCCCCTAGCCAACCTTTGCTGAGGCCCAAGCAAAGCGCAAAGCCTTAACAGATGCTGAGGCATAGCCAAAATAACAGAAGTCCATGCCGATCCCCACATCTGCCCCAATGTCTGCAAGCCGGCAAGAATTTGTCGATGCAACTGAGCAAGCAGTTAATCCTCCTATACAGGACATACCATCGGTCATCATACCCCAAGGGCTAACCACCGATGAGGCCACAGAGGATATCCCATCAGCAAGCTCAGCCGATCCTCCACACGGCATACTCTAGGCTGCTTCCTCCAGCCAAGTACAGGAAATTGCCTTGAAACAGGTAAGCCGATTGACCTAGTCGATTTATAATATTCATACTTATCCTTAACTGACCTCTTTTTCTTTTTCTCAGGAACAAGACTCCCCAAACAACCTATTTTCCTTTGCCATTGACTGTTTCTGATGATGATGGAGAGGAAGCAAGTTCTTCCCTTGCACTGGGAACAATATCGACAGAAATTAAGTCCAAGTTGGAAGCTCTCCTGGACTTGTTACAGCAGGATACCGCCCAACTAGTAGATGACTCGGACCCCACAAAGGCAATTTTCAAAACAATCCATGGCCAGGTCCCTGCCGATGTTGAAGAAGCACTCTTCCCAGCAGCCCATTTAGAAAGCCGCCAACTGCAATATCAACGGGCTGCTCAACGCATTGCCGATAGAGCAGCTCAGGCTCAACTCAAAGAAGAGATGCTACAACTGAAACAGATTGCCGATGAGAAACACAAGGGCATCGGCAACTTGCAGACTTTGGGCACTGAACTTAAGCAGAAAATCTTAGATTTATCGACAAAGAGGATGGCTCTATTGGCTGAATTGAAAGAAGTTGAGGCAGCCTTAACTCATGCCCAACAAGAAGAAAGCTAGCTACCCGATGCCATCAAGGCCCTTAAGCAAGAAAGAGACATCCAGGCTCACAAAGCCTTGGCCATGAAGAAACAACTCAAGCCTATAGAGGGTGCTGCCGATGAAGACATCAAAGAAATGAAGGAAGCCGACCAGATTCACCTGCGTGCGATATTGGCTATCCAATCCTTGTTAAACTTGTAAATCTTGTCTATTGCATTGGCACTTTATGAGACATTGACATCCTTGTATAATTCTAGCCGATAGGACTGTTATCGGCACTTATACTTTTATGCATCCATCCAGATACTAGGGTAATATTTCTTTAAATATTTTCCATTTAATGCTCTGGGAAACACAACCCCTTCGAGGGTTTCTAGAATATATGCGTTACCAGGAACAAACTGATTTATCTGATATGGACCTTCCCAATTAGGAGACCACTTTCCAAACTTTGAACTTTTAGTCCCAATCGGTAAAATCAATTTCCAGACCAGATCTCCATCGGCAAACTCCTTTACCTTCACTTTCTTGTCATACCATCTAGCTACTCTTTTCTTATTTTCTTCAATGCTAACTAAAGCCCTTAACCGATGACCCGCCACATCTTCCAACTCATCCTCCATAGGAGTATCATAATCATCGGCTGTCAGCTGATTTTGAGAACGTATTCGTCTAGAGCCAGTTTTAATTTCCCAAGGCAATACTGCGTTGTGTCCATATACTAACTGATAGGGTGTTACTTTGGTTGCACCATGACATGACATCCGATATGACCACAAGGCTTCATTTAATACTGTATGCCACCTCTTAGGATTTTCTTTAATTTTGCGCTTAATGAGTTTGATGATCCCTTTGTTAGAAGCCTCAGCCTGACCATTAGCTTGAGCGTAATATGGAGAAGAATTTAAAACTTTAATTCCCATACCTACAGCAAACTCATCAAATTCTCTCGATGTAAACATAGTACCCTGATCGGTAGTGATAGTTTGAGGAATACCAAATCGGTAAACAATATGCTCTTTCACAAAATCGATCATATTAGCCGATGTCACCTTTTTTAAAGAAATTGCCTCAACCCATTTTGTGAAATAATCGGTAGCAACCAAAATAAATTTATGTCCTTTGCTCGATGGCGGATAAATCTGACCGATGAGATCGATAGCCCATCCCCGGAACAGCCAAGGTTTAATTATAGGGTTCATAGCCGATGCAGGCGCTCTTTGAATATTACCAAACTTTTGACACCCCTGACATCCTTTAGAATATTTAAAATAATCTTCAAGAATAGTCAGGCCAATAGTATCCATTCCTTCTGATCATCCACTTCATCTTGAAAGCCGATTGATGCGCTCCACACACTCCTTCATGAATTTCACCCATCAAGCTTTTCGATTCATCACTGCTAACACATCTGAGTAAAACTCCATCTATAGTTCGATAATATAATTCATCATCGAGGAGCACATACTTGGTAGCTTGGAACCTTATACGTCTTTCAACCTTTTTATATGGATCCTTTAAATAATCGACAATCTCCTTTCTCCAGTCATCGGTATCGACTGCCGATGTTAGCACTTCCTAATAGGCTGATACCCTGAAGCATGCTGAGCTAGTCAATTAGCCTCTTCATTATGCAGTCGAGAAATATGTTCAAGACGAAAATCTCTAAACCCTTTCAACAATTGCAAACATCTTTATAATACGAAATTAAAACTTCACTTCGGCATTCATAAATCCCAGCCAATTGACTTATAACTAGCATAGAATCACCAAAGATTTCAACAGCATCGGCACATAATCTCCTTCAGCAATTCTAACCCTTTTATCCAGGCTTGGTATTCAGCCTGATTGTTTGTCGATGTAGCAACAATCGGCAATGAAAACTCATACTTCCTTCCTTGAGGTGAAATCAACACAATGCCGATACCTGCTCCTTCACCACATAGTGGACCCATCGAAGAAAAGTGTCCAAGGAGCAACCTCCAGAGAGTCTACTGTATTACAATGCTGAGTGACAAAATCAGCCATAACCTGCCCCTTAACTGCCTTAGTCGATTCAGTAACTGTAGTTCAAATTCTGATAATGCTAAAATCCACTTACCGATTCTACCACTTAATATCAGCATCGACAGCATATACTTGACTATGTCGTCTTTGCATATGACCGTATATTCGGCAGATAACAAATAATGTCTTAATTTGACACAAGAAAAGTATAAACACAGATATAATTTTTCGATGACCGAATACCTTGTCTCAGCATCCACTAATCTTCTTCTCAAATAATAAATAACACGTTCTTTCCCTTCAAATTCTTGAATAAGAGCTGAACCGATAACGGTATCATCAGTTAACAAATACAACCTGAAAGGTTTCCCGTGTTGAGGTGGAACTAGCACTAGAGGATTTGTTAAATATTTCTTAATTTTATCTAGGGCTAACTGCTGCTCAGCTCCCCATACAAATTCCTAATCGGCTTTCAATTTAAGTAATGGACTAAAAGCCTTGATCTTACCCGACAGATTAGATATGAATCTTCTAATGAAATTAATCTTACCGATCAAAGATTGCAATTCAGTTTTATTAGCAGGAGCAACCACCTTGTTAATTGCATCAATAGACTTCCCACTGATTTCGATGCCCCGCTGATGCACCATAAAACCCAAGAATTGACCTACCGATACACCAAATGCACATTTATTAGGATTCATCTTCAATTCATGCTTCCTTGTGCACTCCAGTATCTTTCGTAGATCGGCTAGATGTTTTGTGATATCTCCAGACTTAATCACTACATCATCAATGTAGATCTCCACTAATGTGCCTGATGTATTCATGAAATTTTTTGTTGAGCAACATGTGTGGGTGCTGACTACAACTTATATAGGATGAAGTGCCCTCTAATCTGCTTCTATGCTATCAAGTTCCACCTGCCAGATAGAGTTGCACGCCAATTTGGAGTGAGACAGCTTTGGCCAACAGATCCATTCTCGACTAGCGTTGACTTACACAAGTAAGTGTTCTACTATTTCAGTTGTTCCATTATAATCCATTTGCATAAGTTCATATATAACATGAAGTAATGATGACGTACTGTGCACTTTTAATATGGTCACATGTATATAGATTGAGATGAATGTGTGTGTATGTAATGCATATATTCGTTTCATATTTTTGTTTGGTTTGCATAAAAAATAAAGGAAACTCTACCAAAAATTTTTGCACAAATTTGTATTACTTCGTATAAAAACTTCACTAACGATGGCGTACGTAACATGCAGGTTGGATCGTCAGAAGAGCAGGAAGATTTTTGATTGGGAGAAGCACCACCACTGCTACATTGAACAGTGGGAGCTGTTGGACTGCCAACGTGGACGAGAACGACGAGCCGCACACGAACCATGAGTATAGGTGCTACCAGGCTTGGTACCAAGGTGCGACATGTTGCAGGCTGAGGCTACAATGGATAGAACATGACTACAGCCGACGTCGAGTCCTCCAACGACGAAGACACGGCGTATGACCAAACTACTCGTGTTGGAAGGCAGGTGGAGGCAGGAACCAATATTGGACAGAGTGGTAAGTCAATTGCCTTTTTTCTATGTTGAGCTGCATACCAAGACAATCTTACTAAGAACTTTCTTGTAGGGCAACACCCTCAAATGCTCGGTTGAAGACATTGAGCGCTTTCGTCCGAGAGTTAGGGACGACAACACGTGTAGCTTCCTAGACGTAAGATTCTAAAAATTCTTTGAATTATAATATTAATATGTTAAATTCTTTCAGTTAACATGATTTTGTACAATAGAGACTGTCACTTTGGCTATGTCGTGCAGCTGCTCGTTGTGGTTGCAGGACAACCACGAGGCAAGACGTCCATGTTCCTTCCAGCAGGCAGAGGAGGCTTAGGTTCATCTTGCTAAGCACCTACTAGGGTCCATAGGCATTGCAGTACGAGGACAAGGATGAGGATGACATGGAGGTGGACCAGAGGCATGAGGAGCTTGGATCGTCCTAGCTACAGGACTGCTCTCCTCGACTCAGTCTACATAGCCTACAGGCAATAGACGACGCCGTCCACCTGACCCTTTCACTCCAGGCATTGACGCTCTTTGTCACAAGGGTAAGGGTAAGACTAGGAGGCAGTGAGGGCGTCTGGTAGAGTTTGTGGTAGATGTCATTATGGACTTTGTGGAATTTTCATTATGGACTATTGTGGATTGTATGGACTATTATTATGGACTATTATGGACTGTATGAACTACTATGGACTATTATAAACTCTATGGACTTTTAATATCCTCATGGATATGGTTTGAGATAAATGTGGTATATATTTGTGTATCTGTACATGTTGTATTGTGGTCATATATTCATGTCATATTTGTGTAAGGATTGAATAAAAAATAGGAGAAACTCTGCCGAAAATTTTAAGGCTAAAGTACATTTATGCAGTACACCTATAACATCTAGCCTTTTTAGTGATTTATCATGTCACCGTCGTATCGTACACAGACGGATGAATTGATTGATCGTCGGAATCTAGCCTTTTCAGTTGAGTTTTAAAATAGGTTTTTCAGTTTCAAATAGGCTTTTCAGTAATCGAATCTAGGTTTTTTTAGTGTCCTTCAAAATAGACTTTTCAGTGATACCTAGTAGGCTTTTCAGGAGCATTTATGCCACAATACAACAGCTACTAAATCTTGGGCTGCCTATATATATGCAGTGTTGCATGCGTTGCTACTCACTTGAAACGAGTATTTGATTTCATTGGAGTAGGAATGTCTGGAGGGTCGTCTAGAGGAAAGGGTTTAGGTAGTGGTAGAGGAAAGGGGGGACGAAGGGAATTCCCATTGTGTGGGAGGGGTCTCTTGGCCATGATTTCTTTGAGGAAGTAGTGTATCATTTTGCCCCCGAGAGCAAGGGTGATTTCACCAAAGAGTGTCCCCTCAGAGGATACGATAACTGGAAAGAAGATTGGCCAAAATGCATGCATGGTGAGGACTGCTTAGTGCAGATGTTCATCAAGGGGATGGATGGAGGTCGTGGCTTCTTCAAATGCCCACGAACATGGGTAATTGCTATTACTATTTGTTTGTTAAATATGTTTCTGATTGCACTACAACTTACAAGACATACTTATTGCAATCTTTCGAGTCCGAAGAAAACTGTGGGTTCACTAGGTGGGTCGATCCTAGACTAATTTATCTACATCAACAGTACATCTACTACCTATAGGATTGTATCTTCGATCTAGAAAGGGAAGTTAGCAATGGTTACAAGGAAGACGAAGACGAAGACAACAACAATGGTGCAAGTTCACAGGAGGCACTCTGCAATGATCCATATTGCACCTACCCTAATCACAAGAACAAGGAGCCTCTGCCGCCACCACCAACAACAACAATGGGGACGCTGCTGTAGAGAAGGTGCAACACAATTTGCTATGTGGCCACACTACTAGGATGAACCTATCTTATTCACATGTGACATCCATGTGTTTGTTGTTTGCTTCAATTACCTAAGGCATGTTAGGTTTAGTCAAAGGACCTATGTACCCTTGTTTGGTACATGTTCTCACATGCCATTTCGTGTGCTTGTTATTCGCTTCAATTGTCTAAGGCATGTTAGGTTTAGTCTAGGACCTCTGTATCCTAGTTTGGTACACAGTTCTCACATGCCATTTCATGTGTTGTGCGTGTTGAATTATATAATGCACTACTTCGTTACGTTTTATTTGCACTACGTGAACTCGTTTCACTACCTCCGCAATATTAAAGTGAATATTTTGACCACAAATAATGAAACCAACACTATGAAAAGTCTAATACTAGGACACATTAAACAACAAAATAACAATAGAAGTACATGCTGATGAACTAAATAACGCAGAACATGCCCTAAGTACGTCCATACTTAAATTACATTATATGACAACACAATGCAAAGTCCAAGACTAGACAACGTTGTAAACTAAAGCATAGAACTAGCAAGTCATACAGACTACTGAGTGCAACGAGGCCACTTTCCCTTCTCAGGGCATCGGGATTCTCCTCCATCGCTGCCTTCGCTCGGCGTGCACGCTCAAGCTTCTTCTCCCTCTCCTCCCTATACGCAGCAACATGCCTCCTTTCCTCCTCTTCCTTGTGCTCCTTTTCTACAGCCTTCTCTCCGCGTCTCTTCTCCATCATCTCCTTGCCCTCTGCCTCCCACCACAACAGTTCTGCATCTACTCCTTGTCTTCCGGCTTTTTCAGTGTTGATCCACTACTCAAAATCACAGAGCGGTGGAGGGGTCTGCAACAAATACAATTATTAGAAAACAAATAAATCATGCAAGACTTCAGTTGACACTAAATAATTATTATACAACATCAATTTCTCACCATCTTGTTAATGTGGCGCTAACGAAGTGTAGGCTCAAACGCAAAATTGGCACACATCCAGTATCTCTACCTATACGTGTCCTCTTCATCGGACTTGGCTACCTTGTAAGGATCACCGCAGCAGCACATGGGCATTGGAACACCACTAGGCAGAGGCAATGGGTCGAAGGCATTTCCGGTCATCCAACCATAACTGCAATTCAATAAATTTTGTTCTAAGAACCGAAAGCAAGAACATTAAACCCTAAACCTAGGGTTTCCCATTTGATGCACAACAATGAACGCATAATATCACAAGAGGTGCTGAGGTTACCTTGGTTTCCTAGCTTTTCCACGCCTTGGCATCTTACGGTTGTATAATACATACAAATATAAAAAAGTGCATTAAACTCTAAGTAATGACGATTCTTAGGTTGAAAAATATGACTAATATATACCGAATCGATGCAAAAAAAACTAGAAGAGGAGAGAGGATACCTTATTCTCGAAGATCTACGGATCAAATCCAACTTTCCACGGTCCAATATGCCGATTCGTGAGGTAGGGCGAAGTGGGGAGAGAAAAAAACCCGAGAGGGAGGAGGAAGAAAAGAAACCTCGGGTAGGGAGGGTAGGGGCTGGTTTAAAACACCACCACAGCGCCATATATCTTGGCGCCAAGATCGGTGTCAATGACCTTGGCGCCATACTCGGCGCCAATAATATTGACGCCATGCTCGGCGCAAAAAAAAATTGGCGCCATTGTGGTTGCCATGTCAACGCCACGTCTGCGTCGACGCCTACGTCAGCAAGGACCTTGGCGTCAAAGGTTCTGGCGCCGAGATTATATCGGCGCCAATCTCAGCACCAAATGGCACCGAGCTGAGTGTCTAGATTTTGAAAGGATACCTCTAGGAGCAGATTTGTGAAAATCTTTTAGAAAAAAGGTAAAAAAAACCAAAAAAAAATCGCAAAATGATATGACATTTTATTTTTATTGTTTTCTAGTTTTTGAAACTCCGAGGAGGGGGGACGCCAAACTTTGGGAAAGGCGGCTACAGCCGTACGCTGCGTTTAGACGAGTGTCTTATTTTTTGTGTTTGATTTGATTCAAAGATGAGATTATTTCTATTTTGTGTTGGGTCGAAGAGATAAAAAAATATGAGTTGGATAGAGTTTTTTTATGCCTTAGATCCAGATTGAGACCTAGAAACTTGCGGTGCCAAAACGGATCAGGAGAGAAAAAGGTTTCTAAGAATCACTAGAAACGTTGCTCTTTTTTAAGCCTGGCAAGAAGAAACGGTGGTTAGCTGATTTTCAAGTGATTCTGATTGTTGCCCCTTATGTATTAACAATTATATTTTTAGTTATTTTTTTAAAAAATGAAATAAGTTAAAATAGGTCATGGAAATACCAAAAGAAATTCTGAAGAAACTAGCCTACTTTCACTTTGGGGTTTTTCTGGCAAAGTGACAAAACAAAAACACCCTTCTCGGACTTGCGAACAGACCGGAAAACAAAAACGCCCTATGCACGAACCGCGACGGATGAAACTAAGCTCAATTTGAAATAAAACAAGGGGGTTAAAAGAAACATAGAGAAAAGAGAAAAAATAGAGATAGAGATATAGGTTATCATGAAAAGATGCACATGTTTAATTAACACCCAAATTCAAATGTGCGTTATAATAATATCAGCGACGGCTTGAATTTATAAAGGATACGAAATCCCATAAATCCAAAGGATTTTTTACGGCTCTCTTTGTCCAAAAAAAAATACAAATCTTGCTTTTCGAGAGGTAAATCAATCTAAGTTTTGATCAAATAGAATATATTAATATTTATGATATGTAATAAGTATAATTAAATTAATTATAGAATATGTTTTATAATAAATCTATTTGAAACATAAATACAAACACTATTATTTATAAATCCAGATAAACTGTAAATTGATTGATTTATCAAACAACGAGATTTACATTTTTTTAACAGAGGAAGTACTTCATTGGTGGCAAACTGATATCAAGTATTCCCTCCGTTCCAAACTATAAGACATTTTGATTTCTCTTGCTAAAGACCAATTGGGGTTCCCTCCATTTCAAATTGTAAGACATTTTGATTCCCTTCGCTAAGAGCATCTAGAAGAGTTTCTAATATTTTTCTCCCAAACTATAAAGTTTTCCAACTCGCCAAAAAATATTGGGAGGAATAAATAAGATAATCTCCAACAGTTTCCAATAATTCACTCCCAAAATATAGAATACAATTTTACAACGAATCCTATACTATTTCTAAATTATCCTAATCACTTTTATATATTATTTCTCTCTTATACATTTGCATTAGGAACTCTTTCCTACTCTTTATTCTTTCTCTGTCCTTCCACCTCTAGATTGGCTACAGGATACGTCGTTTAGATCGGCGCGGGAGGGGATACGCACATCCTAGAGTCCGGCGCGGGAGGGGATACGTGTGACCCAGAGTCTGCGAATCTTTACGCGCAACAAGAGGTTTTTTCCCAAATGCTAAAAGATTGGAAGGTGAAATTAGGAGTTGTGGGAGATGGTTTTTCGCCTATCCTGCTAAAAATTCTGGATTGGGAGTGTTTTGAATACTCTTGGAGATGACCAAATGGGCAAAGTGGCAAGGCCAGTTTAGAAGCCGAGCGTTTGCTATGATTATCTTTCAAATTACATACAAAAGTAAGTGTGAATACGACACAGCTTGTTCAATAAGTCAAATTAAGTTCAGCCAGATATTGTTCACTTGCTATTTAAGTTGCCGCGTTGTGATTTATGAACCCTGTTTGCAACTTATCTTAAGAAAATAAAATGAGTTACACGATCAGTAATGGATATCCTTGCCATCAAACTTTCCTAAGGTTTGAATTGACAGGCCAATGATAGCAACCATTTGAATTACAACACCACCCGCACACCTAGTCTGCAAATGCTCTGAAATGTATGGAAATAAGTATACACATAATGTTAATCGGATGCGGGAAATGCAACTCTAACTGCTTCAGCTGAACAAGGATATCAACCAGAACAGTAGCAGCATGGACTCAATGAAATGTAATATGGAAAGAATATACAACAGATGCAGATGATACGCAGTGCAAAAGGTAAAAAAGGCATGGTGCATCAGTGACAGCAACAGCTGTGATGGAGCGAGCATCTCCAAACGCTAGCTTCCGTGTCACCTCCAGCTTTGCCCTAAGAATGAGTGTTTCTCATGAGCATCAGATTAAAGAGGGACCCATGGATGGTGTCGAACGCATTCGAATCGTCTAAACTTGAACTTGAGGTCCATTCGCCTTTAGGTCTTTGATTCCAAAGGGTGCACGCAGCATTTTAACCACGCAAGGAAGCACATCATCCACATCTCCACTGGCATGCAAAGATCATGCAAGGAGTCATCATGAGTTCATGGTAAAAGAACTTCGCAGCAGTGAAGAATGTAATTACCACAGCTACCAATGTATTACGCCCGCTCCTCTGATCTTGATCTTATGAACCTCCGGCGACTCCTTGGTCTCTGAACTTCTTCATCCACAGCATCCCCTTCGTCCTCCTCCCCCTCATCATCATCATCATCATTATCATCATCATCATCATATTGGAGACCTAACAAATTCTCTCCCCACAGATAGCGTCTCCTCTGCCTTCTCAGGCCCCTTGATGCGCCTCTTGGCTCATCACCTGATCTAATCGGACTACTGCTGAGCATATGAAATAGAAAGAATGTTGTCAGAAGAGACCCACTTGGTTCACTTGGGCCACTGGTTTCCCGGTCATGTGAAAACATTTCACCACCTTCAATAGCATAATCACCAAGCACAACTGCCCCAGGCATAGCGGACCTGATTGCGCTTACTATGTCAGCATACTCCCGCTGATGCTCCAGGTGGTGCCATGCACGGCGTCTTGATGGATCAACATCAGCAGGCCTTGTTGTGGGGTGCACCCTTCTGGCATGTCTACGGATCTCCCTGTAGTTACCAGAAAACGCGCAGGCTTCTCGTGAGCAAGCTCTGGATTTCTCATCCAAATACTGTCTAGCTTCTTTGATGATCTTCCAGCCACTAATGGCCCCCCTGCACAGTGGGCACAACAATTGGTTTAAGCTTGACACGTCACTTGACTCTGAAGGACCATTGATCTCAACCTCGTGAGCTTCCAATGTCAAATCTGGGCCTTCATTGTAGTTGTTCTCTTCCTGTTCTCCAGCTATGGCAGAAGGTCTATGGCTGGCATCTTGATGATTGGAAGCTTCATCAGGTTCAGATATGTCCATGTGTAGCCTGGGGCTCTCTCTAGTGAGACCAAAACGAGATCTCTGGACAACATTTTGGTTTCTTGTACCCCTAGGCATGGACGAGCTTGACTGTGAAGGACTGTCCCCATCATTCACTTTCATTTTCTTGAACCTGTCTAGGCAATTTGAATGCCTATAGCTTGTATCGCATATATAGGATCGGCATCCTTTGTCATGGGAGCTGCACAACAGAAGGACAGCATTGTGCGGATGGTCCATGCATATCGGACAGAGAGCATCATCCCACTCCTTGTGCAGTGCAGCAGTATCTGTATCTGCATTTCCCATCTTAAACAACTTCTTTGCAGTTGCCATCTTCAACAAACTGTCCAGGAATCATTGAAAAGTATGGAAGAAATTATTACATGGACTAAACATATGTAGCAATTGCTATCTGCATTCAGCAATGAAGCTAGATCATATAATCATTATAATATATAATGGTTATTGTTTCCATGCGGATATATTGGTATTCTACAAGCAGGCAAAACAATAGAAGACATTATCTTAACCAGGGTTAACTTTGGAAAAGCTGATTGATCTTTTCTCATTCTTCAATGAAGAACCTTCATCTGTAATTATTGCTATAAAAAGCATAAGAATTTTTTAAGGTTCAATTGATGCAAATCACAACCCCCGACCCATGTTTTTGATAAAATTTATGAACAACTCATGTTCCAGCTAGGATAATTAGTTTGCATATATTGGATCTTGATTTCATATACTTAGCAATCAAATATACATGGTGTATAATGGATGAAATCACTTAACACTTAGACCAGAAATATTGATATTTATACAAGAGAAAAGCAATAATTCTGTACTGGGTTTAGCTGGTCTGTCCAGTGTCAGCCCTGATTGACTGATTCAATAAAACAGAAATACCAACTAATTGACTAAACATCACAAGCACTCATAAAGCACATCACTGCAATCGTGTTATTTGTGTTTCTTTTTTTCTGCTTTTTATTCTATTTGAAATGGCAACCAGAAAATGCAATTACAAAATAGATGCCCTATATATGATATCAAAAACATTCTGAATTTGACATGACATTAGCAAATTAGCCTTTGAATGGGATGACAACAAAATAAATACAAATAGCCAGGATAAAATGCTAGATCAGTCACACACCAAGACTAGCTCTGTCAACAACTCAACACCTGCTGGCCCTCCTATGCACTAAGACTAGGCACATGTTTATGAGTTATGGCTACCAACTTGTATTCACGCTAGCATGACCTTCTGTTGAATTACCTCCTAACGCAATGAATGAAACTGAATTAATGATCAAGATACTACAAGTGCCAAAATAACATAAAAATATAATCAAAACCACTACAGTACAACCTAGTAATCATCTATAGTGCAGAACCGAGCATTCTGCAGCATCAGGTGAAGGTCAGGCCTATTTGAGAATTCCCTATTTGAGGCACATAAGGCGCTTTCACTTCCAAATACATTTGAAGTCTCAAACACTAACAATTCATCCTAATTTGCTTGCATAAGTGCATATATACATCCTTAGGGAAGCAGGCCTAATGAAGCCAAAAGAGGTGTTGAAGGTGGAAGACACGATCATGAAGCTGCAGGAGGGACTGAAAGCGTGGTGAGCCTGATCTTCTGAAGGAGGATCCTAAAACTGGGAATGAAGATGAAGGCCGCAAGAGAATCAGGAGTTTTTTCTGAATTTTGGTTGACAAAATAGAGGTGTTGGATACCATGATGATCAAGTTAGAGCGTTTTGGGTGGACATGAAGCATCAAGCTACCTTTATAGTTTCCAATTCTTGTTTAGTAGCTTTGTTTGGTTTCTTGTAGTTGGCCAATGTCGTTTATCTTTCTGAATACTCTTTTCTGATGGTGCTAAACTCAGTAAGCTGGTATTCCCAGCAGTTACCGTATTTGCTTTCAATATAAGCAGGGCCAAGGCCTTTGGTCTAAAAAGTGCATATATACATCCTTAGGGAAGCAGGCCAATGTCTTTGTTGTGTATAGAACAAAAAAACCAATATATAGTTTCCAAAAAGACACTAGGCCGCACATGAGAAATGACTGTCAGTTTGTAATTCATGATTCATCCATCTCTGTACACTGTACAGTCAGGTATACTTACCAATTGCACATCCAAGCAGCCAAGCAGGGGCGGATCCAGTAAAGGGCATCGGTGTGAACATGAACACCCGATAGTATTTGCAAAACAATCGAAGTTAGTAGACATTATACATGAATATAAACTTGTAATTAGGTCAGATCCGAATACAGATAGTAAGTTAGGGTCTGAGTGCTCGGTTTTGCACAGCAGGAAGGGAAGACCAAAAAGGGTGGGCGTACCTGGTGGTGCTCGTCGCCGGTGATTGGCCCGAAGAAGACTTAGGCACCTGACGTAGGACGGCAGCGCCAGAGACCAGGGCCCGAAGAAGAGCACCGGGCGTAGTCGTCACCAAGAAAGTGAGGGGAGACACAGGGAAGGGGGATACTGGAAGAAGAGAAGCGACTCGGATTCAGAAATCTCTATATATCAAAGCAGCGGAGTTTCGCGGCCGCTCAGGCTACCCATGATAGCGGAATTAATCGGTAGCGTTTGATCTTATTTTCACGGTCTCTTTTTACTCCACCTTTTGTTACTGTTCCTGGCCCACGTGTCATCCTGTGTAAGGCTATATATCAAAGCAGCGGAGTTTGGCGGCCGCTCAGGCTAGCCACGATAGCGGAATTAATTGGTAGCGTTTGATCTTATTTTCACGGTCTCTTTTTACTCCACCTTTTGTTACTGTTCCTGGCCCACGTGTCATCCTGTGTAAGGCTAGAGAAAAAATATCTCTCCCAAATCCGTCGTTTTCGCCCCAACCTCGCCGCCTCCGCCTCCGCCCGCGCCGCCCCGTGCCCCTTTTCTCTCTCTCCGCCTATCCCTCCGGCTCTGCGGCGCACCGTGCCAAGGCAATGGCGCCGCCGCTGCTCGCCATGATGCCACCGAGGCAGCGACACCGCCGCTCCGCCCTCTTGGCGTCCTAGCACGGTCAACCCCCAGCCCTAGTGACGTGGCTCGACCACGGCTGGCTGATGTCTACGGCAGCGTTGGCATGGCCGCCCCCGACGCGGCGGCCTAGGCGGCCCCCAATTGCGATCGTCCCGATGCGGCGGCCTGGGTGGACCACCCACCGGATCTGGTGATTCCACTGCCGTCACCCTCCTCTCTCCTCTCTCCTCACACTCTTCCCACACTAATGTTTCACTAGAGTTCTTTCTTCAATGAAATGTGAATTTTATCTACAAGTCAGATGAGATCACCATGTGAGATATGCTGGCTGCTAGATACATGCCAACTGCTTAATTTTATTTGCATGTGAGATGAGATGCATGGCAATATTTGTGTTTGATCCCAGAAAAAATTCTTTATGAGGGTCTCAATAGGTGCAAAATCACATAATCCAGTTATATTTGCTAGAACCAAAATGTTATGGACTGCGTAAATGGTTTACTGTTTTTTTGTTATATCCTGAAACTTACACTTTCTTGAATACCCAAATGCTAGATAGCATCCTATGTGTTTTAATAGAAACTGAAACTTTCTTAAATACCAAATACCGAACCAAAATTTTCTGCTGCTTTTTTCCATCAATGTCTGCACAAACAGGAACCCTACGATGAGCACGGGCATGGCAATTTCAGCAGGACCAAACATTTTTGGATGCAGGGCTTGGGATGGCCGTTTTCACTTTTCAGTCTACGTGCTTTGCTGATGTCTACCATTCTCATGTTTGACAGCTGAAAGTTCAGCCATGCGTTCTGAATCTCATGTTCTATTGATTGTGCTATTTTGGATGTGTGCCTTGTCTACAAATAGTATTCGAACGGCAGCTTTAAGTTAGATTGTGCATATAGTTGCATGGCTCTGTTAATAAAACTATCGATTACTGCCAGCATAGGTAGATGCAATTTCTTTTAAGACTTTCGGTTAGAGAACTATGAGTTTGCATCGTGGTTTTTTATATCAATTTTCAGCCTGCATACCTTGTTTTGCATTTTAGAAACCTGCTCATGAGGTTGTTCCATTTTAGGACTACACAATAGAAAGCAATACTTTGTTAGGTATCAAAATCCACCAAATGTACATAATCGGCGGGTTTCAGAAAGTGATATAGTTTATAACACTCCGCAAGGTTCTGATCTTATCTCCAAAGTTAGCAAGTGGATTCATTAAGAAAGGGTGACTACTCATGTGAGGAATCCCATTGCTTATTTTTTAGAGGATCTTAGGCTATGTAAAAGTATGCTTGCTGATGGGTGAGTTTCTGAATTTGATTTCTTAGACGATAAGGTGGATGCAGAAATGGGCTGAACCACACCGTCTGTTCAAGAGAATTACTTACCCCTCCAAAAGAAGCTGATTTTTTTTTATCTCACTAGGTGCTAAATTTATATACTGTAATGTCGGATGTCTACTGGAATGGAAGGATCTGGGCTACGAACATGCTACATTGGAACTTGAGTCTTCATCTTCAAAAGTAGACAAGGTATGCCATGGAAAACATTTATTTGTGTTAACTACCACACAACAACTTCATTCAACAAGGAAGTGACAATGATTTATACATTTTCATCATTTGGGCTATATGCTCATCTCTTTTTTAGTACACCACAACTAATGAGATTTATCGGTTTCAAGCAAGCTTTTTTTTCTGCAGTTGTCTGGTGACGTTGCTTTCCTAGGGTACCTCACGCAAATATTGAGCTCTGTTAGTTCTAACCAAGTTTTGTTCTTTCTGTTGTCTAGAGAATAGTCCATTTGAACCATAGGTTCAGATTGACCCTGTGGGATTTCCTATGAAATCTGTTACATTGTTACATTCCAAACATGTCCTAGATTGCTTAAAGATTTCACAATTTTCAATAATGGTGCTATCCATGTGCTATACAGGTAAAGGGGGCATATTTAAGAAACACCACAGACTGCCAGATGGTTGTCCTCCTGGTTGAAATGATGACCATTTGAGATTACTTAACCCGCTTCATGGGTTCTGCCACAATTCTCGTGCTGCTTGTTTCGTCGACGATCTGGTAAAATTGAACTATCTAAATATTTTAGTCACCTCGCATGAAGAAAAGTATATTGACGTGTTTTGTTGCCACCTTTCCTGTGAAATCTCTTTTACATTGTCACATTTCAAGCATGCCCTAGATTCCTTAAAGATTTCACAGTTCTTAGTAATGATAAACTATCCACGTGCTATACAGATTAAGGGGGGGGGGCTACATATTTCAGAAACTCTAGAGACTGCCAGATGGCTGTCCTCCTAGTTTAGATGATGATCATTTGAGATTCCTTAACCAATGAAATAGGATATAGTGGATAGTGAAAAACTATAGATTCTAAAACACAACAATTGATACTTTGAGATGTTTAGAATGGTGGGAAGAAGACACAGGAATCTAAGCAAGCATAGCAAGAGAGTGAGAGCAAAGATTCTTTCCCTTGGATTGGAGTGGAGATATTATTTTCTATGTTTTGTGCTGCTATGATTTGTTTTCCTTTGGAATGGAACTCAAATTTGCTTAAATGTATGAGCATTGTTACTCTCCAAGATTTCTGAATTTCATAATAGGCTCCATTCTAGTGCAAAATTCAGATATGTGTATGATCTGGAAATGTCGTGTCTATGATTACCATGTATAGAAAATGCCATGATTTCAAAAGTATGTAGAGTAGATGTGTCCTGCACCATATAAAAAAGCTCCAATCTTTCAGTTTTTGTGCATGACATATCTACATTAAACTCCTAATATTGTTTCCATGCAAAGATTAAACATATTTTTTACCTGCGCCTTAACCAGGTGATTTGCCGGCGCGCGCGAGGGCACGCATAATGGACTAGTCCTTATCAAATCAGTTTGGTTTGGCCGCCAACCAGGCTGTCCACATCAACGTGAAATCCTTCAGTCGTTCGATTCTGCGATCGACGCTCCATATTCACTCCACCGATCGCTTATCAAGTAGTTTGCTTTGGCCGATACTCACGTATAAATGTCCATGCACCTCGAGGCACGATAGCACGGCACGAAACCCGTTTTTTAGCCCGACACGAGCATGGCCTGGCCCGTTGACATGCGGGCCCAGGATAGCCTGACCCGAGGGAGCAGGCCGTGCCTGGGCCGCTGCTCAGGCCCGTGAGCTAGCACGGCCCGGCCCAGCCTCCCCTCCCCCTCCACACTCCTCCTCCCCTCCCCAAGGCTGGCCTGCTCCCTTAGCCGGCCTGCCTCCCCGCCCCACCCCCTGATCCCTAACCCTAACTCCCTTCCCATCCCCCCTCCACCGCATCCCCGCAGCCGCAGCTCCATCCCGCAGGTGCGATGCCGTAGGCCCACAGCTCCCTCCGCTGCTCCACATCCCCACGTGCCCCTCCCTCCCCTCGGCCTTCACGCACAGGCATCGAAGTCGTGCCCCCACACGGACGCCCCCTCCCCGCCTCCACTCTGGCGGCCACGATGGCGGGGTTCCACGGGCTGTAGAGACTTAGCGAGCTTGTTTGGGTGGAGATCCAGAGTAGTGGTTGCCTCCTCCGTGCCCCACCTGCACAACTTCGAGCACACGGTCTTGAGCACGGTAGCCTCAAGCGGCCGATCTGAGGCCGTCGCAGCCGCTACCACTGTTGGAGCATGCGGCCGATCTGAGGCCGCCGCTGACTGTGCCCGGTGCCTCTGCATCGCCTCGTCATCGTGCCTCGACATCGCCTCCCCGGCCTCCTCCACGTGGTCATGTGCCTCGACGCCATCACCGCCTCTACGTCCTCCTCCACGTCGTCGCCTCGAGAGCCACCATGGCACAGCCATAGGACAGCGCCTTGACCTCGTCCTCCATCCTCTCTCCCTTCCCCTACTGATGCGGGCCTTGGGCCGGCCTGGCCTGCTAAAAAGGTCGTGCTTTCTAGGCTGGCCCGGCACGAAAAGTGGCTCGACGGGCCATGCCTGGGCCGTTGGTCAGGCACGGTGGACTAGAGCGGCACGGCCCGGCAGCCCATCGTGCTCTACCGTGTCGTGCCCTACCAGGGCTGGGCCTAGCACAGGCCCAGGCCGGGTGGCCCGAATGGACATTTTATATACTCAGGGTGTCCATGTCAGTGAAAAAAATTTACAGCGTCTGATCGTCTTTCCACAGTCCAAATTTATTCCACCGTTTGTACGGTATAACACTTCAGCTGGTAAAAAAAAATAACTCCCTCGTCCTCTCCACCGAAGCCTAAAGGGTCGGATCCTCACGCCGCTTTCTACCCTCGCGCCCACCGTGCCGCCCTCTGCCGTCGCCTCCGCCACCCACCGAGGCCGCCACCATGGAGCTCCACGTCTGCCTCTCCGCCCCCTAGAACAGCATGTAGGCCTATGCGGACGGCCCCCGGTGCCGCCATCACGTCGACCTAGGGTTTTCGACGCGGTATCGGCCCTAGCCCTGGCTCAGCCGGCGTGCCGGCGTGGGTGGTCGCGCTCCGCGACCGGCTCATCGTGCGGTGTGCTGCCGAGCCGGCGGCACCCCCGGTTTGCTGCACCCTTGCTCCAGCACCTCCTAGTGCCGCCCCCATCGCCCCTTTGCCCCTGCTGAGCGCCTCTTCTTGGATATGGCCTAATTAGCTTCAACATCTTATTCCTTCTAATATTAAAATTGGGATAGAATAAATGCTGACAGTATTTCGCTCTGTCAAAATTTTACCTTCCTGTATTCTATGATTGTTGCCCAAGGTAAGCCCCTGCTCTCTGAGGGGGTACAGAACACGGAGGACAGGAACCTAGGCAAGTTCAATTCTTGAGGTCTTACTGACCAACCATATTTGATTATTTTGTTTTTAAATTATTCTTGACACATGCATATTTGCGGTGTTGGCTTCTTGTCTTTTGAGATCTATGATTCAGTGTGCTTTGAATTGACACATGCATATATCATGTGCCAGCTGTTTGTTTTTTTGTATGATTTAGTGTGCTTTGCATGGAGAAATATTGATGTTGTCGCATCACCTAAAAAACTCTTACTAGTTTCCCTCTTTTTTGGTGTAGCGGAGTAATAACCCAAGAATAAGATACTAGGCCATTGATATTTGGCAAGTTCATCCTGAGGCAAATTTCTCGATCTGTTTAGGGAGTAAGTTCTGTCATGTTGTTCTCACATCGATTAAAACTCTTATCAATTTCCTTCTACTTTTGGTGTAGTAGGAGTAAAATTGAGTACCCAAGAATAAGATACTCAGCGATCATCAATATAAGTATTGTGCATCCATTCTTAGTTTAAAGAATTGCTGGCAACTAACTTTCATATGGACTCAGTTCTGTCAGGATTGTTCTACAACAGATATCCTATTTAGATCAATACGTTTTATGGTTCGAATTTTGATACCTATATTATCTGATTAGATGTACCTAATATCGGAGATCTTTCCTATAATTGTGGTGCCTTAATTAACATGTTCGCTAAGAAAATTGATTTTCCATGAGATTAAATTTGAAGCATTATATTGATTTGCTAATTTAGTACAGAGCAGGCAAAAAAAATTGGGGGACATCAAAGGTAGGTGTCCCAATCTGTTATGGGAGTTGGAAATTCTCTTATGTTACCTGCTTGATCCAATGATGTTGTTTACACCACACCATTGTATATTCTGGTACCTACATTCGCTAATTACTTCTGCATGTTATTGGAGTTTTTTTGTTCAGTTAAACTTCCTGCTCATCCAGTTAACTGCTGAGCTAACAAACATGGTGTCGGATCTTGTTTACCCCGATCCATTGTCTATTTTGATTGCTACATTTGTTAATTAGTTTCCCGTGTTATTGGACATTAGTTCAACTTCCTGCTTATCTGGTTAACTGTTGAGTTGAGCTTAAAACCCATGGTGTCGTGTAACGTTGGATGGAGTGAACCACTTTGTCTTCATCCCTCGGTATAACCCATTTTGGGAGTAATACTAGGCTAATATTGGGTGTTTAGTTAGCTGCTAATTTAAATTAGTTGGCACTGTTGTCCTTACCTTCTTCTGCTCCTGGTTCTGCTGAAATGCATTAATCATTAGGTTGTACTCCAAATTGGCCCTGCTCTACATAAAATATGATGTTGGTTCTACTCCAAATTGATTAGGTTCTGCTCTAAATTTGTTCATAGCGGTGTCAATGGTGTCTTCTTTAGGTTAAACCTCACGGTTCTACTATTTGGTCATATGAAGTTTCACCTTAATTTGGCCAGGTGCCTCTCTTTTTTGGCATTGTTTTTTCTGATTCGTCTTTTTAGCTAACATGCCAGATTAGCTAGTTTTCTTAAGTTGTTTTCCACCTGTTCTACCTCTGTCCTATGTTTGAGTAGACTTAGATATGCTCATTTGGGACATAGGTACATACTACTATCTGATACAAGCATTTGCTATAGGGAATTCATTCATACATAATATTTCATACTTTACACCCTTTGCAGACTTGGGTGCTCCCTCCATGTCCAGACTGCTGCTTTGTCCCTAGTGCCTGCTGCAAGCAGTGAAAATGCTTTTTTTGCTGTTTTATCCCAGATCGCTTTACTTTTTTTCGCTTTTGCTTCTCCTAAATATTTAGTCCGTCAACAAGTTCAGTCCACAGAAAAAATATGTTCCAAGCAAATTTTAGTTAGCCAAGCAAATATAGCAGATTGCTAAACATAATGCGTGTGTTTATATTACAAATTGGTCTAACATAATAGCTTCCTGTGACTGCTCTACCTGCAGCACATTTGGAATACATTGATATATCTGAACATTATGATTTCCTAACCTTAGTGTCCAAATAAGAACGATACGTTTGAGTATCTTTCTTGCTGTCTATGTATTTTTACTATATGTGCTTAGTCAGTGATTTCTTCTTTCTTCACATTTTGTACTGTGGTTATTGGAAACATATTGATTGGAACGCCACATTCTACGACTTGTGTTACTTCCTAGTGCTACTATTTATCGAGTTCTTAAATCTTTTTTGCTCTGCAGTACACTTTGGAGTGCCATTACAACAACCTAGCTTAGCAGACCTATCCACATGCCACAGGTTAGTCCTTATTTGTATATTCATATTTGCACATTTGCTGTACACTGATTGGAAAATTGGATTTCACAACGCCTGTTACTTATTGATAGTACTATTTATTGACTTCTTAAATTCTTCTTTGCTCTACAGCAGACTTTGTGCTTCCATCACAACGAGTAAAGCTTTTCCAGGTCTATCCATACGTCATAGGTTGGTGCCTATTTTTGGATTCATGCTGTTTGTGTTGGATATGTATTGATTGGAAAATCAGATCTTACAGTGCCTGTTCTTTCCCGCTGATGTATATTAACACCTGTACACTTGATTATGCAGTACTGAATGTTCATGCTGTTACAACCTCTCTATTTCGTTCTGTTCATAGACACATCTATATATGGCCTTGATCAATTTTAGTTCTCTTCTTTAGTAACCTTTGAGTAATGTTAGATGACAATATGCGGTCATGATTATCACTCTTTTATGATCTTTTTTTCTCATTTCAAGTGAGGCATTTCCATATGTCAAACCATTCCAGCTACCTACTAGAATACCCAGGGAACTGATTCTGTTAGAGATCCAAACAATGCTACTGAGGGTATCTGTAAATATTTTTTTTCTTTTGCAAACTGTATGGTCGATGTTTATTTTCTAGACTTCATTATTTGCAGGTATTTGTTTTTGGTCTTGACCTAGGTGTGACAGATGAACTTCTGAAGTAAACCTTCAGGTCCATATGGACAACTTCTCTATGTCAAAATATCTGTACGAAAGTGTTGTTGATCTATCCAATATTCGAACATGTATGAAGAGTATCCTCTTCTGTGTATTATGCAGATCAATTTATAGACCAGTCGATGCTCAGTAGTAATGCCATCTTCGGTATCCGTTCCATGTTGAAACCTTTTTTGTGTCAATATTTTACTGCCAAAATTAGCATCCAACTGGTTATAGTAATTCCACATTAACGGAGGAGTATATTGTGTAAATTTAAACCATATGACAAGTCATTCGAAATTTATAGTGAATGCTTCTATAATTTTCTGAACCACATACTACTATATGGATTTTATCTTCTTAAAAAAACTATTTCTTTAGGGCATCACCTAAGGAGGCCAGAAAGGTGCTAAATGGAAGGCACTTGTGAGGTCAAAGCATGAGGCTCTCATGGGGTGGTAACTAGAGGCGGAGCCATGATTCAAACATAGGGGAGGACCATGGTGTCCGCGAAGATTTAGGATCCAAATAACATGGGAGCAGAGGTGTCTACGGAGATTTTTTTAGAGACTCATAGCCAACAATCTTTAATTATTTGCCCTCTGTTCCAAATTATAGGACATTCTGGCTTTTCTAGATTCATAGCTTTTGTTACGCACCTAGATAGACAATTATGTCTAGATACAAAGTGAACACTATGAATACCAAAATGTCTTATAATCTAAAATAGAAGGAGTAGCTGATGAAAATCATAATGTAGCCACGTTAAATAGAAACCATAAGAGTGAAAAAATATGCCAGCAATTAAGTAACAAAGGAAAATGAGATATGTATCCAATCCAGAAAGTACATTTATCTAATGTAGAAAAATTCTAAGGTATAGAATTATACATGCAACTGGATATCCATTACCATTAGTGATTCATAGCCTTTGTGCTACATCCCACTGCATAGCGACAGAGCGGCTGACAGTGCGCGACACTGCGCAGATTGCATTTCCAATTGACTGTCGACGCGTGCGAGGGCGCGTGTGATGGACTAGTTTTGATATTTAACCTCATTTCCCATGTCTATCTACATTTGACATCCGATTCGCGGGCTTTGAAAATTTAACCCTGAGCGTAGAAATTATTTTGATACGAGAGATTTCTCATATTTTCTCTCATTTTCTATTTTTTAGCAGTTTTTTCACTACTTATGCCATGCGAAAAGACTAGAATACCCCTCCACCAATAAAGAACCTAGACGCCTCGCTCCTCGTGGCTTCTACGTTGGTGTCCCCTCAGCCGGTGGAGGGTAGTGCCATCGTGGCCCTTCTGGAAGCGAGCGAAGAGGGGTGGGGATAGGCCAACGGCAGGTGGAGCCCTGCCAACAAGCTTTGGCCAAGCTATAGGCTACCATCATCGCAGGCAGGCAGAGGGGGAGGCGGGACAGGCCAGCGATGGGCATAGGCTACCGGTGGGCTCTGGCCAGGGGAGCTGGGAGGAAGTGGCTGGCCATAGGCATAGGCGGCCACCGGTGAGCTCTGGTCGGGCGGCGGTAGGAAGAAGGGGCCGACGGCAAGCGCAGCGGGCATCGGTGAACTCTGGCTGAGCGGGGGACCGAAACAAGGGGGCCGGTGGCGGGTGCAGGCGGCTGCCAGAGTCGATGCGTAGGGGGCGGCAACGCCTGGTGTTGCGGTCACTAGCATCCTCAGGCATGACTCGCACAAGGGGATGATGATGCTCAGGCTGTGTGTTGAGGAGTGATAAGACACACTTAAAAATAGAAAATGAGACAAAATCTGAGGAATCTATTGTATGAAAACAATTCGCGTGCTCAGGTTAAATTTCTAAAGGCCTACGAATTAGGTGTCAAATATAGAGAGGCATGCGAACTGGGGGTTCAATATCAAAATTTCTTGATTTTTAGCTCCCAAATATCCACCGTCAAACGAAAATCTTTCGGGCATTCTAATAGAGACTTTAGGGGCTGCTCGGTTCTTAGAGCAACTCCTGTAAAGCCTCTACTTGAGCATACAACTCCCTCGATACAATACTAATGTGTCTCTGACAATACCTCTTTTCTATTTATTGGGAGAGATACTACAGCAGATCACCAATATCTCATCGCCAATCAACAGATCGACTTTAGGTTCTTCGGCTTCGCGTCGCTCTCGGGCTTGCATGGCTCTAGGTTCTTCCCTGTACACGACTGCCGTGCCACAATGGCACACCACCATTGCGCCCCACTCCTCTTCCACCTCATCGGTCCAATGCGTTAACGCCGCCAGTCCAAGCCGCTGTGGTGCCCCCTCCATAGTGCAGGTCGAGGCAAGTGTGGGGTCAAGGCGCAGCGCGCATGCCGTGGATGGCTCTAGTGCGGCAGATCAAGGTGCAACGACGTGTGGACCGTGGTCAGACAAAGTATGGTGGCGCGCGACAACCGGCGGCTCCAGTGCGACCGGTCGAGGGGCATGACGCGTGGGCTGTGGCCATGTCCAGTGCGGCAGACTCTTGAGCATGCTCGACGCCATGGCGGCGGAGGTAGAGAGAGGCGAGAGGGAGGAGGGAGGTGATAGCAACTCCCCCTCTATTTGAGGGGAGAAGAGTTTTTTAGTGGCCACAAAGAATAGGGGTTATTGGGAGCTGTTGGAGCAGGAAAACAACCACATTTCCCCCAATATGATAGTTTTATGGGGATGATTAATCTTATTGGGAACTGTTGGACAAGCGCTTAAGCCATCAAATTTATGAAGCTAAAAATTGAACTCTAGCAGAACCCTTAGTAGGGCCTTCAAATCTTTTTTTGATGAAACAGAAGGGGTGTGAGCCCCTACCGCCTTCAAATTTGAGGGGGGCCTCTAATCTCCCCTTCGGTGTTCATTTCTGGCTTGATGATTTTTTCTATTGTACTCGCTCCTCACTCAAAATTGGTCCCTCCTTGGCCCAATGGTTTCTCATGGCGACACTGAGTCATGCCCTATCCTCTCCAGCGCCACCACTAGATTCGACGACCCCAAGCACGGCCTCCTCCTCCTCGTCTCAGCTATCAACCAGAGAAGAGTCACGACATCTCACATGGGTTCATCTCTACTGGCATCCCATTATGCTTCTCCACCACTATAGCTAGATCCTACAGCCTCTGGGCATGGCCTCTTCCAATGTTCCACATCGCCTCTCCTCCTCGCCATGGCCTCCTCCTCCCCTCATCGCTCTTCTATCGTCGGACGAAGAAGCCATGAAGCTGCTAGATCTGGCAACCCTAGTCACGGCCTCCTTCATGTCGCAATCCCCCTTCTCCCCTCACCTTGCCCCCTCCTCCCCTCGTTTCCTCTATCATCCCTTGAAGAAGCCATGAAGCACATAGTAGAAGCCATGAAGTCACCAGATCTGGCAGCCCCTTGGCACGACCTCCTCCACGCCGCCTCTCCTCCCTATCGCAACCCCCTTCTTTCCTCCTTATCACTCCTCTATCCCATGTTGAAGAAGCCATAGGTGACTACCGGAGAAGGAGATGCGTGAAGAAGCGCACGTGCGGTCTCCTCATCTATGTGCATAGCTCAGTCAATAGAGCGTGACGGAGAGAAATTTGAGAATGACAAGTGGGTCCTACTTGCCATTCTCTAGTGGAATGAATTTGAAAGCTCTTGCCGGAGCAGATGAAAAAATGAGGCCCCCAAAAATGAGGAGAGCCTTCAAATCAAACGTAGGGGCCTGATTTGAGGGCTTCAGTTGCTCTTAAGCAAAGCTCTGCCTCACCTTGCCAACCTATAAGTGCAATCAAGCTCTAAGTGAGTTTTGGTGATGTTGATCACATAATTAAAGGACTAATGGCGTTGACAAGTGTTTGACAGCATATCTTTAATTGTGAATGCAAAGAAACAAAGGAGGAGACCCCCTACTCGAATGGATGGCTTGCAATGGCTCCAAGAGCTAGTTTAATTCACTTTATATTTTGAAATTGAGTCATAGGACAAGTCATACTATCAAGGGGATACTAATAGTGTGCTGGGTGGAACCAAGTGCTCAAAACTCTATCTACATCTCAAATAATCCTAGCCACAAAAGCTAGCCGAGTTGAATTCCTATCTACTCTGGCCTGCGTGGAACCTCTATGCTCCGGCACAGAACCTCCGCGCCCAAACGCGGAGGCTCCGGGGTATGTTAGACCCTGACCATTTTATGGGTGACATGGGTGGTATTTATACCATACCCCTTCGCCCCTAATGGTCATCTTCTCCATTCCTTCATTCTTGATGAACAGAAGCTCTCTCTCTCCCAAGCTTGGTGCTCCAAACTCCTTTGCTCAAATCTTTGTGATTCCTTAAGGGATTTGGCTCTAGAGAGTGTGAGAAAGCTTGAGAAGATCATTCTTCTCTGTTCTTGTGCACTTGGTGAAGCCCTAGCCGCTTGGTGTGTTCATTACTCTTGGAACTTGGCTCCTAGATGGCTAGCAGTCGCCCAGTAGCTCCCAATCCACTATGGTTGAGCACCGGGATGTTTGTATTACCCTTTGTGACTTAGTGGAACCCTCCAATCTATCACCTTGGTGATAGGTTCGAGAAGAGGAGCGAGTTGAAAGAGACTACATAGCCTTTGTAGCTAACCTCAACAACATGGATGTAGACAAGACTTTGTGGCAAGTTGAACCATGGGATAAATCCTCATGTCCTCTGTGATTGCTGTTGTTGTTGCTATTACTTGTGATTTGAATTGATTTTTAGGGTTTGCATCCAATCTACGAATCCCTCAGCCTCTAGGTGCAACCAACTGTTTGGATAGCTCAACACACTTCCCAGGAAGGCTGGTATTACATTGATCTATTTTTCATTCATTAAATTCCACAGTAGAATGATTTCTTACTCTGATCCTGGAGGTTCCATGCTTAGCTATGGAACCTCCACACCCTGGAACCTCCATGCTCAGGCCTAGAGGTTTCGCGTTCTGACTAGTTTCATGAAGTTGATTAAATTTCAGAAAAAGGCCTATTCACCCCCCCCCTCTAGGCGACTTGCTAGATCCTTTCAATTGGTATTAGAGTAGGTTTCCTCGTAATAGCACTTAACCATGTGAGGAAATGGCAAGTCCTAGAGAAAGGGTACTAAAGGAAGAAGGAGAGGAATGCTTTGAGGATGTTCCTAGTGAAGAGGAACCCGAAGCTCCTGAGGATGATCCCACAGCAGCGCTTGAGCAACTTCCAAAGATCAAGCTTGGTGCTAAGGGATCCTCCAAGGGAGACAAGCAAAGGGGCAAGAACAAGAACAAGAAGAAGAAGAAACACAAAGCAAGAAGAAAGGTGCAATCAAGCCCACAACCAAGCAGCGAGTCAGAGAATGGAGTTGATGATGATGAGTAGTATGCTCAAAGTCTACCAAAGAGGACACTCAAGTCTAGCACCAAGAGATCATATTCGAGTGTATCCTTTAATTATGATTCCATAAATTTGCCTACTAACACTCACATCAACATACCCGTGGGCAAGTTACCCCAATTTGATGGGACTAACTTTGCCAAGTGGAAGCATATGACAAAGGCTTATCTTATTGGACTCCATCCGGAGATGTGGAATATTGTGTGTGTAGGTTGTGAAGATCCTGTTGATCCCAAAAATCCCACACCAAGAGAGATTCGCATGATACATCGCAATGCTCAAGCTACTAGTGCTCTTCTAAGTGTATTGAGCCTGGAAGAATACAACAAAGTGATTGGTTTGGAGATTGCTAAGGAGATTTGGGACACTCTTCACCTTGCACATGAAGGGGTTAGTAAGGTAAAGAAGTCCAAGATTGATCTATTGATGGCTCAACTCAATAGGTTTGTCATCAAGGATGGAGAAGGCCCTCAAGAGATGTTTGATAGATTGATGGTGATAGTTGGTAAGATTAGAGGCTTGGGTGGGGATGACTTGGATGATCATCATGTTGTAAAAGTGATGTTAGAAGCATTTGCACCAAGAAACCCAACTCTTGTAACATTGATTAGAGAGACAAAGAGATTTGAAGAGTTCACCGCTAGTGATGTCCTTGAAAGAATACTCACTCATGAGCTCATGGAGATGGAGATACAACAGAGGAAGAAGTTTGGAGAGCTAGAAGCAAAGATGGAGAACTTGAAGGAAAAGGAGGTGGCTCTCAAGGCAAACAAATCAAACAAGGCCTTCACCTCAAGCAAGCCGCCAAGATCAAGATCAAGCAAGGTTGAGAAAGTTGATTCATCAAGTCACTTAGGTGATGATGAAGATGATGAAGTGTCTTCCGGTGAGATTGGTGATGTTGCTTTGTTCATGAGGAAGTACAAGAAGGGGTTGAAAAGAGAAGGGTACAAGTTTGTGAAGAGGAGATTTCCCAACAAGCAAAAGAGGAAATGCTACAATTATGGAAGCACGGAGCATTTCATTGCCGATTGTCCTTTTGAGAACAAAGAGGACAAGAAAGACAAGAAGAAGAAGCACTACAGGAAAGATGACAAGACCCAACACAAGAAGAAGAACTATTCAGGTCAAGCTCATATTGGTCATGAATGGGATTCAAATAATGATAGCTCAAGTGAAGAAGAAACAAAGAAAGTTGCAACAATTGCTATAAAGAAGCATTCTTCTTCACCAAAGCTCTTCACCAACTTGACCGATGATGAGGAGAGATCTACACTCTTTTGTCTCATGGGCAAAGGAGAAAAGGTAAACCCAAAATCCAAGCCTAAACCCTCTCCTCTATCTAGTGATGAATCCAACATAGACTCTAGTGATGAATCTAGTGATGATGAAGTAAACAACTTGGTAAGTAAAATGGATAAAAAATATAAGAACTTCATAGCCAAAGTGGTAGATGAATTAGAGAGAACTCAAGCTACTCTTGCCAAACAAGAGAAACTCTATGTTACTTACAAGAAAGCTCTTGCATCGAAAAGAAGCGAGGTTGAAACTTTACGTTTGGAAGTTGACCAAGCGGAAAGTGTCATAGCTACCCTAAAGGATGATCTAAATACTCTTCAAGAAAAGAACAATGCCCTCAAGACAAGAAATGAGGAGCTTGAAGAGCAATTTAGAATCCTTTGGGATAGAACCTCACATCCTATGAAGGCAAGTGAGATCTCTAATGCATCTACTAGCAAGGGTTGTGATAGATGCTACAATGTTGATTTAGAAGCTTGTGCTACTAACCTTGCTAATTTGGAAGCTATGAAGAAGGAAATTGCAAGACTCAATAATATCATAGCTAGGGGTGCATGGATGATGCAAGCAATAAGCCCAAGTTCATTCAAGGAAGACATCCTTTCATCAAAGATGGCCTAGGCCACAAGAAGGGTGGCAAGACCGGTGAAAGGAAGATGGTGAATGGAGTATCTTGTATCAGGTTCGAGAAGGAGACCATTGGTGAGGTGCAGCCAGTGTAAACCGCAGAGGCTCCACATAGAAATACAGAGGTTTGGTGCCCTGGAAGCTCCACACCAAAACATGGAGGTTTTAGGGTCTGGCAGAATAGTGGCACCAACAAGACCAAGGCACAACCTCGACCATGATAGCAAGCTCCTAAAGAATCTAACACTCATCTGTAGGTCAAGGAGAACCCAATTATACCCAAGAGGTACAAGTATGCTTACAAACCCAAGACCCATGCACCCCATGAGAGAATGTCCTCTAGCTATGTGTTGAGACGCAACAACCTTGGTAAAGTTGTTGCTACGTATGTTGGAAATGAGCCCAACATATATGTGAAAAGATCTCTATGGGTTCCTATGATTCTAGTGGCTAACACTCAAGGCCCCAATGCTAATTGGGGACCTAAAAGAAGGAACTAACTTGTTTTGCAGGCATACTCCTCCGGTGGATCAAGTTGGGTGCTTGATAGTCGATGTACAAATCATATGACCGGAGAGAAGAGTATGTTCTCATCTTATGCCCAAATGGATGGTCCAAGTGAAAACATAGTATTTGGGGATAATTCAAAAGGAGAAGTGCTTGGTGTCTGTAAAATCTCTATAACTCAAGATCATTCAATTTCTAATGTTTTAGATGTTGATTCATTAAGTTACAATTTATTGTCTGTATCACAATTATGTGTGATGGGTGTTGACGGTAGTTAACAACCAACTTAAACCATAAATTAAACATGCATAAGGGCATAAATATAATCACCAATGAAGGTTTAGGAATTTAAACTAATAAATTCCACAAGTTTTGATGAATCTATGTTTCTAGCATGGTTTAATCAGAAAACCGCTAAGGAGGACCTAATCATCAAAGGAAAATATAGAGTTATGTCGTGGTACCTATGTGGGAAGACTCTAGAAGGGTCCAAAAGCCACATCACCGAAGTGGAGGGCCACCCCCTAACAGGTGGGGCCGCATGCCCCCTGGTCCCACCTGTCAGCCAGCTTTGTATGGTGGTCTCCCACTAACTTTGAGGATGCATCTAGGCTGTTGCTTAAGTCAGTTTGATCCAAGGGCTCACTCTGGACCCTTAGGGCTATATAATCTAGCCCTTGCCTCCCCTAGGAATCATAAGTCATCAAGTCATTTGAAGACAGAAACCCTAATCTCCTCAGAGCTCCTCCTCCTCCATAGCATAGCTAGTTAGGATAGATCTAGAGGGAGGCAAGCAGGACTTCGCTTGGATTCTTGATCTTGTCAAGAGTGTGGTTCGGTATAAACTTTGTACCCCTCTCTCTTTTGTTTCTCCATTATTTTTATATGCTAGTTACAATTGTTATGACAATCTCAATATTCATCTTATTCATGTTCTTCATTATGATGTTCATCATCTACTATGATTATATGCTTAGTATAGCTAGTTTACCGTTATGTTTATGCATAAGTTCATATAGCGCTCACTCTAAGGTACCATGGGTGGGTGGTCGACATTATGTAAGCATGGTGCTTATATGTTGTTTACCTACGGATACACCCTATATTCTGGGTCTTGTGGTAGATCGTGGTTGTGACACTCCCATTGAGTCCTTTGTAGTCCACTCCCCGAATATAGGCGCACATGGGGTCCGATTACGAAGGTAGAATGAGCTCTACCCTCAATCTTCCTTAGTAATATCCCTTCTATGTAGATATGATGATGATCTTAGCCATGATTAATAGGTGTAATTGCACTAATCAAATGTATGCTTTGACTTGTAATTAAGAATGACCTAGGAATTATTCCTCTAATATTCTACCTCACCATGCTAATGCCATAGAAAGGAGTGCTCTACGTGACTTATCATTATCATTACTTATCATATATACATATTTTATCTTATGACTTATCCCTATTGTGAGTAGAGTATTTGTTATAGTTTACTTCTCCTTCAATAATATAAGTTATCAATACATGTCCATGCTAGACCTTTCTAGTGGTAAAAATATAAATAACGATACCTAGAATACTCTCAGGTAAAATGCTACAATTTTATATTATATGTGCGCTTGTGGATACTCTTTATTCATAGATTTATATAGTCACATACTTTAATAAAGATCTGCTTAGTGTTATTCAAGTAGTAATACTATGTAGTACCAACACATATCTCTAGGTATCATCACTAGGGATGACAACCTAGTAAAGTTAGGAGATATATGTTTATAATAGGTGGCTAAGTACTTCAACCAAGTGACACATTAATAAACACCAATAAGCATTTCTGGGCTGTTGCTAGGGGTTAGGATTTAAACTTCATTCTTAGTAGCAACGCTAAGAAATGTCAACAAGCATTTTTGATGCCATTATCGGGGAAGGTAGCTAAATAAAGGAAGTATTGATAAACTTATACTTATTGATGTGATCAAGATAACCAATGACCTCTGCTCAAGCAGAGTTACCCTTGTTTTGTCTACTTTTCATATCTTATGTTGGGTAATGTATGACCGGTTTTGACCTTCCGATAAACTATGTTGAAGATCTAGAAGCATTAATCAGGAGAACTAAAGCTAAACTCAAAAAAGTTTTAGCTTTAAAGTCAGAAGACAACCATATAAGGTGAAGCTTAACACTAGAATTTGAAGCCATGGCTAATAGGACTCTTCGTGAATTCTCTGCTTCAACTATGGCCAACATTCGTACTGGACCCACAAACAATGTGGGAGACAATGAATTCGAGCTCAAGCTAGCTCTCATCAACATGGTGCAAGCAAACTAGTTTTGTGGAAAGGCACATGAAGATGCAAGTGCACATCTCCAACACTTCCTAGAGATCTACAACACCTTCACCATCAAAGGAGTAACCCAGGATGCCATACTACTTTGCCTCTTCCCATTTTCACTTTTGGGGAAGGCAAAGCAGTGGTTCTACGCCAACAAAGATAGAAACACTATATGGGATAACTGCTCCACTTTCTTCCTAGCAAAGTTCTTTCCCACTAGGCAAGACCAATGCTCTGCGTGGGAGAATTTCAAGTTTTTAGCAACAATATGATGAATCTATCCCTAAGGCATAGGGAACGCTTTCAAGACTATATATCAGAATGTCCTCATCATGGGATATAGAATTGGATACTCATGCAGACTTTGTACCATGGGCTGACTAATAGTACCCATGGGACTATGGATGCTGCTGCTGGAGGTGCATTCTTGTCACTTACACTTCCAGCTGCGACCACTCTTGTGGAGAAAATGGCCTCCAACCAAGGTTGAAATGAAAAACAAGTTCAGACCCACAAGAGGGGTGGAGGTATGTATCAACTCAAGGAGGTAGATATGCTATCTGGCAAGATGGACCTACCGATGAAGAAGCTCGAAGACAGAGCCAATAAGAAGAAAGAAGTCATGAACATTCATGATTCCCTGCATGACATGTGAAGAGTGTGGAAGCACTAGGCATTTAGGAAACAACTATCCTAAAACCCAAGAGGATCTGAACTTTGTTAACAACAAAAATTACTCTCATCCTCAATAGAATCAAGGAAGGAACCAACAACAGAGGTCCAAACTACCAAGGTAATAATTTTAATAATTTCAATCAACCACCCTTGGGAGAATTAATTGCTGGTCAATCTAGACTTATGGAAGGATTATCTAAGAAGGTAGCTACCAATGATAAAGTATTAGAAAACATAAATAATAGAATGGATAGCTTTGCTTCTGCCATTAAAACCAACATAGCTTTAATAAAATGATAGAATCACAAATAGCTCAGCTGGCGGCTGCTATTCCTCTGTCTGACAAAGGTAAGATTCTGGGGGTAGCTAGAAGATCTAGAAACTGCAAATCTTGTCTATATTCATAATGCATCTTACTACTACACGGAGCCATTGATGGGAAGGTAGATATATTATACCTTGCCTAAGGAGAAGAGCGATCCAGGAAGACTTGTCATCCCCATCGTCATTGGACCTCACATTTTCTAAGAAGCTGTCTGTGACTTCAGGGGCAAGGATCAACATCATGGCTAAGGTAATCTATGATCGAATTAATAGAGATGTTTTATTGTACACAAATATGCGTTTGCAGCTTATAGATCAGTCACTCTATTACCCCAAGAAAATTCTTGAAGATGCCATTATTTCGAGTGGGACAATCATATATTCCCATAGACTTTGTGGTTTTGGAAATAGGTGGAGATGTAAGGGCACCCATTATTTTGGGCCGACCTATGGCAGAACTGCCCGAAATAACACTGCTTCCAGAGGCGTTTGTCTTTAATTAGACACTAAGCACCTCGAAAGTTTGCTACATCAGACAAGGTCCATCGAGCACACCCCAGGGGAGAACCCAAATCAATCCATGTTTTACCTCTAGAATCTAATAATGGGTATGAGCTTATAATACTTAGTCCATTTCATACAACAAGAGTTCTTAGGAATTATTTATTACAATACCAGGGTTCAGATTGTGATAATTAAATAGTGGAATGAAAATAAACATTTAGCAGAAATGATATAAGGATTCATCTATGCCCACCAGAAGAATCCTCCACACAAGTGCTACTCCTCAAGCTGCACCTGCAATAGGGTAAAATAAACCCTGAGTAGACAATGTACTCGCAAGACTTACCCGACTAGTGGGAATAATTTCTCGACTCTAAGCGGTATGATAGGCAATATGGGTTTGTTGTTTTCTTTATGTTTGCGAAAAGCATTACTAGAAGTACATCCTTAAGATCATGTTTAATTAGCAATCATGATTACTTCATTAGCTAACCATTCTAGGTAAGCACCTGTTCTACTTTCAAGCAAGGGTTGAGCAATCTGAACCAATTTACCATCTTCCATATTCCAGTTCATACTATGGTGTTAGACCATAGCCAAGTCGTACCGTCTCACGGAAATGGAGATTTATGAACTAATGTATCCTAGCTAGGTACCCTGAAACACACGACCCGTTTGTACCCCAGGCACAAACAAGACCAACCCATTCCACTCCTATCACGGGGTCCAGGTCCCTATCCAAACTTGGACTCCAAGCCCCCACACTTGAGACCTGGTCTCTATATGGTGCTTAGACCTCCACCTTTCTCCGCCTCCAATCAGTCGGTCCGAAAAGAGCTGGAACCCACGACAAAGAGCTTAACGAGCCTTCCCGCTCCCATAAGCAAGGTGTTTAGGAGGAAAGATTGTAACACCTCTGGTGTTTTAAACCCTAAAATATGCCATGTCATCATATGCATTGCACATCATTTTTGTGTTAGTAAAAATTTTGATATACAATCACTAAAACAAGTTTATTTTTTATGATGATATGTGTTGACTTGTATGGATGAATCAATTTCAAAACCTTTGTATTGAATTGGAATTCCAAAACCCTAATTTCCAGCATTTAATTCTACCCTGGAAAACCTAATTCAAAATCTAAGCACATTTTGGAGTTGAGCCTAAAAGCAAAAGTGTAGAGCTTGTCAATGTGTACAAAGTTGATTTTTGGAGTTTTCAAAGTTGTTATATAAAATTTGAAGTAATTTGAAAAGGGATAAATTCTTAAAGTGTCCCCTTTTGATTTTAAACTTGCATTTCAAAATGTAGACATAATTTGGGTATGGTTATTAAAGCAAAGTTGTAGAACTTTTATTTTGGAACAAATTTTATTTTTGGAGATTTTTGAGTTACCATAGCAAATTTGGGAGTAATTTGAGAATTAAAGCAAGTGGCAATTCGGTAATTAGTGGGAACAGTGCAGCAGGCCGACACCTCACCGTCGGTGAGCTTCCGACGTCTTCCAGGCGCGCCCGTGGCCATCTCTGGCTTCGCGCTGGCATGGGAAGGCTGCTGCGTGGCTTCTCCGTGCTTCTTGGCCACGCTATAAAGCCTGCGCCGTCGCCGTTCTCCACTGCTTTCTTCCTCTATTTTTCCCGATGTCGCCGCTCAGCTCCGTTGAGCTCGCACCGTCGCCGTAGCACCCTCCCAGTCTCTGCAAAGCATACCACAGCTCCGCCTTACTCCTTATGAACCCAGCCGACCGGTCCTAGGCATCTGTTTTCACCAAGAAACACTACGCGTCGTCATTCTTCCTCGTGGCCGACCACAACATCGTCGAGCTCGCCTCTCCATGGCTAGCACTCTACGATGCGTCTCTGCCCTTGCTAAGCATAGCTCTAGCTTCTCCATGTTGCCATGACGCTATGTGCCTTGTTGATTGATCATTTCATCCACTGTAGCCACCAAAACATCGTGCTTGCCATTGCCGCCGTCGCCATCAACGTCGACAAAAGTGCCCTTTGCTACTCGCAGTCAACCAAGTGCTCTAGCCCGACCTAGGTGAGCCGCTGATGCTATTCGAGTAGTTGTAGGGAGCTCTAGCGAGCTCTAGCGAGCTCTAGCCGCTAGAACGCCACAGCGCCACTGTGCACTGCTCGGCTGTGCCGCCATGGCCGGCGTCAAGCTCGGTTTGAGCCGTGGCTGGTGCAATTAGTGCCACCAATGGGTGTGCCTTGTCGTGGTGATCACGCTGGTACCCTCGCCGTCACCGGAGACCTCGCCAGTCGGCGAGAAATCACCGGTCAGAGGGCTCACCGCCATGGTCAGCGCGGGAGTACTGTGCCGACATGTGGGATCCCTGATGTCAGTGGCCGGTTATTTGAAAATGAAAATTTTCTATTTTGCAGAATTGATTAAATAGTGATGTGATTTGTTTATTTTGTGTAGAATTAAATAGAGCCCCAAAAATTATGAAAATATTTGTGTGACCTCTCTGAGATGTAAACTATTTAGCAAAAATATAAAATGTTATTTTTCAGTACATTTTGAATGTGATAAAAATTACTGAAATTAATTAATAAATGGGTTTCCATGATTTTTCTAGGCTTAAATAATTATCCAAAAATTATGAAATTGTTTTGCCACTTAGTTATCATGTGATGAGTCTTCACAAAAATTTTGAGCTCATTTGGAGAAAGTTGATTTATTTCATAGTTATTAATTAATAAAAACAAATAGTAAACCCTAATGATTTAGGTTTTGTTTGAATTTGGGATTGAGTGATGACCTTGGGTCATTAGCATATAATGATCCCTAGCAATTAAAGTAAGTGTTTGAGTTTATGAAAAGGTTTTTTTAGTTGTTGGTTTGCAACTATACCATGAAGGAAAGTTGTATTCAAGTTACTAACTTTTGCATCCAGCGTCAAGCATCATGTTTTATATCGCGCATCATATTAAACATGGCATTGTTACTATGTGTAGTGAATGAAAGTGAGAACGTGGTAGTCAACCAAGTTGTTGAGGAAGTCAATCCACCTGTTGAGGTCGGGTTTGATATCTATGGAACATCTCCGAAACCTGACTATTCCGACAATCAAGGCAAGCCCCGGATGCATTTAAACCTACCTTGTGTTTTACAAAATTATATCGCTTTTGATTTTCAGTAGTGCATTAAGTGATTAGGAGTCGAGTAAAAACCTAATTGGTGCATTACCAACCTTGTTTTTCCAGTATCAACCTTGTTACCAGTTTTAATTCGAGAATACCTAGTTATGCTTAGCCATGCTTAGACCAATAAAAGTCGGGTGATTACCTGTCACCTGCTGAGGTATAAATGGATTTTGGATACGATGGGTTATTTATGTTATCATGAGATATGAGCATGTGGAGTAATAGATCTAGACCGGGCGGACTCGATGTATGAGAGCCACAAGACATGGAGGTCTTGTGAGCGGGTTCTTTCCGCCTGTGTCGATTAAGAACCGTCTGTTGTTGAATTGCATGAGGTGAGACTTTGTAGTACTAGTCCACATACTCTGGTAAGCCTTAACTCAGCTATTCTATTACAAGAATGGCTACTCGTGCACTGGGAGTGGAGAGGTGGCGGGAGTAGCGTGTACCCATGTGGCAATGAGCTGGATTGGTCGAGTACTGTATTCTCGGGTGGCACAGACCCGTTCTTGTTTTAGAGGATATGAGGGTGGGTTGGTATATGTATGTCAGGAACCTGCATATGTCATGTGGTTGGGAATCCCCAGCTGGGTTATAATCGGTTTGAATCATCGTTGCTCCTCGGTTATGGAGACTCAACTCACTGTTCATCATCGTAGTTAATAAATGAAACCTGAGGAAAATTTGAGAAAGGGTTTGATATGAAGTTCATGATCTCAATACGGATCATGGCAGATTCATATATGATCTTGATGAGGGTTATATGTAAGAAAGAATCTTGTTAGAGAGCTTTTACGCAAAAGAACTTTGATTCTTGCTAAAGCCTTACCTTGAATCCTCGAGCCTGCATTCCTGAGTCTTATCTATTGTTAGTTCGGTTAAGTCTTGTTGAGTACTTTTGTACTCAGGGTTCTTTAACCCTTGTTGCAGGTGAGCCTCATGAGTAGGTCTGCCTTGTACCGTGCTGCATGATGATTGTTCAAATCGAAGATGACAAGTAAATGTGTGGCCCTTAGGCATGGTACTTTATTGTGTGTTTTGTTTTATGCTACTAAGCTACTCCACTACTATGGTTTGTAATAATAATTGTACTTAGTTTGTGAAACAACTATTTTGTAACTAAGTTATTATAAGACTTCCACTATTTTACTCTGATACATATTAATGAATAAACTATTGTAATACTACAATGACTCTGTAATGGATCCTGCTCGAAAGAAATCGTGGATGATTCGGGTTTCCCGAGGACACCTGATAGACTTCTTAAGTTACAGGGAACATATGCATAGTCGTTAGAGGTCATTAGACATTGACATGTGCATGTGGGCCCTATAATTTAGGAGGTTCTGCCATAGAATGGTATCAGAGCGACCATTATAAAGTTTTTTGTAGTATTGTTTTACAAAAACTTCAAAACGATTTGGAGCAAATAAATTTAACTTGTTAATTTGGTCCAAACTGCTTCTGACTTATCTTAATTCATTCTCACCATTCCTTATTTGATTTAAAAGGCTTTGTATGGTGGAGTAGTAATCTTATTATGCCCTATATAATAAGAACTATTGTTTATGTACTTTAGGAGCTTTGATGTTTAAGTTTTGTAAGGACGATTGATGCATCATGATTAATCCACTTGTTAATTACTTTCCCTCTTAGTTTGGGTTGAGTAGTATAAGTCCCATTCTTACTACTCTTTAGACTTTTCTCAGATTGTCTTACGGTTATTAAATCTTGCTTTCTACAGTATGGCTCAGTACCAAGGTAATGCCCCGTAAGTCCGTTGGACCCAAAGGAGTTCCTCATCACCAGCTTGCCCCTAGAAGTGATGGTGCTAGCAGCAGCAGCAGCTTTAGGCCTGATCCCTAGGCTGAGGTATAGAGGCTTCTAGCAGAATTAGCACAGGCTACTAGAGATTGGGCCTTGGATGCCATCCAGGTGGGCAAGTTATAGGATCAATTGAGGTGTCTCACCACCGCTTATAAGAACTGTGAGTGTATGTTAGTTCGTATGGTGGAAGGAAGAAATGAAGCTTGGCATAGAGAAGATGTAGCTAGAGCCCGAGCTCATGAGTTAGAGTTCTATGTAGAAGACTTAGAAGAATATTATACCAATCTACATGAAGAAGTCCATAGGTTGAACAATCTCCTAAATCCAAATCATGAGCCTTAAGCAGATGTAATGGACCCAGGTGTCATCATAGCAGATGATGATGAACCTTAAGAGGAAGAAGAAGAGGGTCTAGAAGAAATAGTAATGGTCAATGAAAGATGTGCAACTATGGTTTTGCTAGTGTGTTGCTATCTCTACCACAAACGTAGTAAGGTAATCAATGTAAATGCGGAAGCTAAAGAGCAAGGTAGAGATATGCAAACTCCCATCGACGACTCTGGTATTTTTACCAAGGTATCAAGAAGTGTGCAAGCTTCCCCCTAGTCCTCATTGGAGCCCCTCGCAAGGAATCCCTCGCAAGGGCCAAGCTCCCAGTTGGGTAACTCCGTGGATAGCCTCAGGCCTTCCCCACGCGCAAGTGGGTCTCTGACGTGCCTCTTGGCAAGCCTCTCTCGGATGCTCCCCGTCGTCTTCACTATCAAGCTTTCGGTCGAAACGCCACAGGGCCTTATTCCCTCTAGTACACGGTGGCGGCACACCACAAATGTGGTTGGTGTGATCTCGCAAGACTTCAAGCCCCTCCGATGTACAACACTTGCGCTCTCAAGCACTGGGGTGGCAAGAGGTATGCAAACCTCACTAAACACTAGGCATAAACCTAGAGCAAGCGCATAAGCGTGGTCTAATCAACCTAAGCACTTCGCAAAGCACTTATGCTAATCACCTAATAAAACACTAAGCACTATGCAAGTGGAGATCACTAAAATGGTGTATCAACACCCTTGATATGTTTCCTCAGCTCCACGCTACTCAAATGGCTGGTTAGGGGTTGTATTTATAAGCCCCGCTAAGAAAGTAGCCGTTGGGGTCGAATTCTCGTGAAACTGCTACTGACCGGACAGCTGAATCGTCCTGACCGGACGCGTCCGATCGTCCCGACCATTGAGCCTGGCAAAACACTGATCGGACGCTGGCTAGCGTCTGGACTCCTGCCACCAGACACATCCGGTCATAGATAAGACGCTCTAGAACCTTTCTATACTCAATCGGACGCTGCGTTCCTACGTCCGGTCAGTTGCCACCAGCGTCTGATCCTCGTGTTTGGTCGCTTGTCTGCCGAGCCACCGGTCCAGCATCTGGTCGTGCTTCTAGCATCCGGTCCTTGCGTCCGATCATGTCTGCGAGCTCGTTTCTTTATGATCTTGCGTACGGCTTGGTTCCTATCTTCATGCTTGGACTTTGCTTGATATCTTGGGTCTTTTCTTGTGCTCCTAAGGTCTTGCTTAAGGTGTTGATCATCGGATCATCACATCACCTTCATCCAAGTCACGTCTTGCACCCTGTTGGACTACAAAACAAACACTTGCAAATTCATTAGTCCAATTTGGTTGTGTTGGTCATCAAACACCAAAATCCAAAGTAAATGGGCTTAGGGTCCATTTTCCTTACAATCTCCCTATTTTTGGTGATTGATGACAACACGACCAAAGCAAGCAAATGATAGAGATTTTGAAATTTAAAAACTACCTACTTGCTAGGATGCAATGCAGAGGGCAAGGTTATTTGATGCTAGAAAATCCTACTTAGATACCAATCGAAGACCATCTTGCCCTTACAAAAATCCCTGTGTCATTATGGATTCCTACAAATTTTACCATTACTTAGTCTAATCCATAATCCACTTTCCTCCTGTTGATGCAAAAGTGGATGTGCAAACACAAAGGGCTAATACTCGAATCGATATCCAAAGCATGCCAGTCGATTTGACCTGTTAATCGACAAGGATGAAGATACGAGCACTTTGGTCCTGACAACAGCGATACGCCTAGAAGTCATGGCCAAGAGGTATGCACGCGGAACTCGAGAATCGCCGAAGGTCTCACTGAAGCGATGCAACTCGCCGAATCGATGAGAACTCGTAAAAAGGAAAAATATGCAAATTGACGAAGTCGCCGAAAAGTAAGTAGATGCAAAATAGGAGTAAAAATTGGTTTTGATATTGATTCATTTATATTACATTGCCCCTCAATCTATATTTATACCCTGATCTAAAGAGACATAACCAAATACGACTAGGACACCAAGTCCATATCTAAGGAAACACGTGACTCTTACATGAATCATACTCTAACAAATATAGAAAAGGAAATCAACTCCTATCTATTTCCCTGTCCGCCTCAATTACGATGGAATTCTCACCGACCTCCTTTCCATCGGCATACTTCCTGTTTCATCGGCAGTAGTTTTCAAGCCTTCCTTCATCGGCATCGACAATAACATCTCCAACCTTATCGGCAATGCCCGAGTCTAAATCAATCTTTCCATCGATCACCACCATTCATCGGCAACCATCTTTACAAGCTGATTTTCATTAACTATCAACGTATACAGTAACTTTCCTCCTGCCGATTAGCCCACTCTGATCATTTTGACACGTGCAAAAAACGGTGTCAGCACATGCCCCCAATTTCAGAGTATAAAACCATTAATGCTCCAAAATTTACTCCAGATAACGTTTGCCTTCGCCCAATTACCATAACTCATCCTCCAAGCCAAAACTTGATCTGTTATCAAATCTAATCAAATCTAGTCTTGATTCACGCACCTCAGTAAATATCACACAATTTCCAACCACTCTTGCCCTGATTATGGTTAAGATACCAAAACAATAATCCATCGGCAAGATCCTAACATATTAATGCCGCCATTTTCAGAATTAAAATATCCTGTACCGAGATCTCTTCCAAGTCATGATTACTTGCCATCAAATCATTTGTACAATCCCTTGATTATGGTGCAAACAGTTACCATATCCATCTAAACCACCTCGACCCACATGCGCGCGGCATAGAGATAAGTCCAGAATACCCCTACTCCAAGCGGCTTATAAATAGATTTCTCCGGAACGCTCGTCTTCTACCCTCAGACTCCAATCTTTGGCATTCTCTCTTTCCGGCGGCGACTCCGATGAACAACTGCGCAACCTCAACCAACAAGAACTTTTCTCTAGCATCAACCTTGAGTCTCCAGCTCGTGCCCCCATCTACCTCAAGATAATGGCAATCAACTTCGATGTCCCTGCGGTTCATTCCACTTCCGTTACTTTTTACCTCGATTCCTCTGGTCTTTGCGAGTTCATATAGTTGGTAATTTTTTCTCTTTTTCTTTGTTCTTCGGATCCTCTAAACTTAGGAACTTCGCAACAAATTAGTTATTCCAACCGATCAGCCGCATTTCCAATGCCTAGGACCAATGGGCAACCCAGATCCAACTGATCTAATTAATGCAGAGGTTAACAGAATCCCTTTTAGAGCCCAAAATTTCTCTCTGAATTTATGGAAAGATATATTCCGATCTTGGCCCAAAACCAACAAAGGGTGGAAAGATTGGTACTTGAGGGTCAACAGGTCGATGCAAGTACACTGGGCAGAACGGAAGCTAGACCAATGCATTAGGCTATCCATTGCCGATATGCAAAAGATAGAGTCAATGATGATTGCAGCTGCTTACTTCTGGTCAGACACAACAAACACTTTTATGTTTGGACATGGCCCAGCTACTCCCACACTTGCCGATGTCTACATGCTCACTGGCTTGGACATTTCAACTACCGACGAAGGCTCCATCTATGGCAGAAAATCTGAATATAGGGTGAATACCCGCAACATTGGCGGTTGGACAGGATATATTCAAGAATGCCAGAGGACCAGGACAGTTAACCAGACAGAACATGCCACATTCTTGAATATATGGTTAGAAAAATTTATCTTCTGTGGTCGATCAGTAGGACCAACCAACGCCTTCCTCCCCGCGGTTAAACTCTTGGCTAATGGTGTAAGGTTCCCTCTTGGCCGATACCTTCTGAGCTCCACTTATCATCTTCTTCATCAAGTGTCTCAGAAACTTTTGCTTGGCGAACCCATCGGCAACTTAGGAGGCCCGTGGTGGTTTATCAACATGTGGCTGAATGCCTATATGCACAAACATTTGCAATGGGACTTCTTTGCCCAACAATTCCCATGAGAAATTGCTGAAGACCACATGCTTGGGGATGAGGAATCGGCAACACGCTCACCCCTCAATTTTGGTGAAGCCATAATTGTCCTCCCTGGAACAGAGGCCAATGAAGACCAGATCGGCAGATTCTTCCAAAGCTTCTACAATGGTCTTTCTCGTGATCATAGGGCCTGGGTACCTTATATTGACGAAGAAAACAGATTCCCCCTTCTTTTCAACTTTGCTGATGACACTCTGAATTAGGATAATGAAGTCATGATGGCCATCATTACTCCCAGGGCAATCCTAGTAAACACATTCGGTAGCGGGAAAAACACCAATATCACGTATGAATTTTACAATCCATCAGCAGTATCCCATCAATTGGCTTTTGGACAACTGCCAATCAAACTTTGTTTTGCCAATGTGATCAAACCCAGAGAAACAATCACCTGCGGAACAGATTGGAGCAGGGTAGTGCGACTCTCCCCCGATGCCGATACTACAGATGTTGATCTATCCATCTAGACGCCAGCATCTTTCATCACCAAATCATATAAGCAATGGTGGTGAGAGTGGAGGGAACAACTGTTTGCAACATCTGCTCACACATATTGGCACATGATCGACCCTGAATACGCCATTCCCGATGATGCAATAAGTTTCTTTTAACTTCCTTCTGCTTTTTCCTTTCATATATCAGTAACTAACTTTCTCGTGACAGGTTAACAACCCAGCACCATCTATGAGCAAAAGTGGGAAACCCTTCAATCTTCGGCCTGTTTCCCCAATATCACCGATCAGCTACAATGCCCCCACCTTAGCTGCTTTGACTCACCAGAAGACCCATGCCAAGACCATCACCTCTAAGTCTAAATTGGCTACAGCTAGGGCCACTCCATTGGCTGCTACTACAACCCTAATCAAGGCATTCAAGGTAACAACCCTGTTTATTTCTACTCATGCCGATCACAGACTGTATTAACATTAATCATCAGGGTGTAAGAGCCGCTGCTGGATCGTCATCGGCAATTCCTCCGACATCAAGCACCACTACCTCTGACAAACCTTCAGAGGTATTCCTTTGATTTTACATTTTATCTATTAAATATCATACCTTACACTTGTTTTGTAGCAACAAATGGGTACATTGGCAAGCATACCAGATGTTCAAGCTCCACAACCAACAAGTGCCGATGCCCCCTAGCCAACCTTTGCTGAGGCCCAAGCAAAGCGCAAAGCCTTAACAGATGCTGAGGCATAGCCAAAATAACAGAAGTCCATGCCGATCCCCACATCTGCCCCAATGTCTGCAAGCCGGCAAGAATTTGTCGATGCAACTGAGCAAGCAGTTAATCCTCCTATACAGGACATACCATCGGTCATCATACCCCAAGGGCTAACCACCGATGAGGCCACAGAGGATATCCCATCAGCAAGCTCAGCCGATCCTCCACACGGCATACTCTAGGCTGCTTCCTCCAGCCAAGTACAGGAAATTGCCTTGAAACAGGTAAGCCGATTGACCTAGTCGATTTATAATATTCATACTTATCCTTAACTGACCTCTTTTTCTTTTTCTCAGGAACAAGACTCCCCAAACAACCTATTTTCCTTTGCCATTGACTGTTTCTGATGATGATGGAGAGGAAGCAAGTTCTTCCCTTGCACTGGGAACAATATCGACAGAAATTAAGTCCAAGTTGGAAGCTCTCCTGGACTTGTTACAGCAGGATACCGCCCAACTAGTAGATGACTCGGACCCCACAAAGGCAATTTTCAAAACAATCCATGGCCAGGTCCCTGCCGATGTTGAAGAAGCACTCTTCCCAGCAGCCCATTTAGAAAGCCGCCAACTGCAATATCAACGGGCTGCTCAACGCATTGCCGATAGAGCAGCTCAGGCTCAACTCAAAGAAGAGATGCTACAACTGAAACAGATTGCCGATGAGAAACACAAGGGCATCGGCAACTTGCAGACTTTGGGCACTGAACTTAAGCAGAAAATCTTAGATTTATCGACAAAGAGGATGGCTCTATTGGCTGAATTGAAAGAAGTTGAGGCAGCCTTAACTCATGCCCAACAAGAAGAAAGCTAGCTACCCGATGCCATCAAGGCCCTTAAGCAAGAAAGAGACATCCAGGCTCACAAAGCCTTGGCCATGAAGAAACAACTCAAGCCTATAGAGGGTGCTGCCGATGAAGACATCAAAGAAATGAAGGAAGCCGACCAGATTCACCTGCGTGCGATATTGGCTATCCAATCCTTGTTAAACTTGTAAATCTTGTCTATTGCATTGGCACTTTATGAGACATTGACATCCTTGTATAATTCTAGCCGATAGGACTGTTATCGGCACTTATACTTTTATGCATCCATCCAGATACTAGGGTAATATTTCTTTAAATATTTTCCATTTAATGCTCTGGGAAACACAACCCCTTCGAGGGTTTCTAGAATATATGCGTTACCAGGAACAAACTGATTTATCTGATATGGACCTTCCCAATTAGGAGACCACTTTCCAAACTTTGAACTTTTAGTCCCAATCGGTAAAATCAATTTCCAGACCAGATCTCCATCGGCAAACTCCTTTACCTTCACTTTCTTGTCATACCATCTAGCTACTCTTTTCTTATTTTCTTCAATGCTAACTAAAGCCCTTAACCGATGACCCGCCACATCTTCCAACTCATCCTCCATAGGAGTATCATAATCATCGGCTGTCAGCTGATTTTGAGAACGTATTCGTCTAGAGCCAGTTTTAATTTCCCAAGGCAATACTGCGTTGTGTCCATATACTAACTGATAGGGTGTTACTTTGGTTGCACCATGACATGACATCCGATATGACCACAAGGCTTCATTTAATACTGTATGCCACCTCTTAGGATTTTCTTTAATTTTGCGCTTAATGAGTTTGATGATCCCTTTGTTAGAAGCCTCAGCCTGACCATTAGCTTGAGCGTAATATGGAGAAGAATTTAAAACTTTAATTCCCATACCTACAGCAAACTCATCAAATTCTCTCGATGTAAACATAGTACCCTGATCGGTAGTGATAGTTTGAGGAATACCAAATCGGTAAACAATATGCTCTTTCACAAAATCGATCATATTAGCCGATGTCACCTTTTTTAAAGAAATTGCCTCAACCCATTTTGTGAAATAATCGGTAGCAACCAAAATAAATTTATGTCCTTTGCTCGATGGCGGATAAATCTGACCGATGAGATCGATAGCCCATCCCCGGAACAGCCAAGGTTTAATTATAGGGTTCATAGCCGATGCAGGCGCTCTTTGAATATTACCAAACTTTTGACACCCCTGACATCCTTTAGAATATTTAAAATAATCTTCAAGAATAGTCAGGCCAATAGTATCCATTCCTTCTGATCATCCACTTCATCTTGAAAGCCGATTGATGCGCTCCACACACTCCTTCATGAATTTCACCCATCAAGCTTTTCGATTCATCACTGCTAACACATCTGAGTAAAACTCCATCTATAGTTCGATAATATAATTCATCATCGAGGAGCACATACTTGGTAGCTTGGAACCTTATACGTCTTTCAACCTTTTTATATGGATCCTTTAAATAATCGACAATCTCCTTTCTCCAGTCATCGGTATCGACTGCCGATGTTAGCACTTCCTAATAGGCTGATACCCTGAAGCATGCTGAGCTAGTCAATTAGCCTCTTCATTATGCAGTCGAGAAATATGTTCAAGACGAAAATCTCTAAACCCTTTCAACAATTGCAAACATCTTTATAATACGAAATTAAAACTTCACTTCGGCATTCATAAATCCCAGCCAATTGACTTATAACTAGCATAGAATCACCAAAGATTTCAACAGCATCGGCACATAATCTCCTTCAGCAATTCTAACCCTTTTATCCAGGCTTGGTATTCAGCCTGATTGTTTGTCGATGTAGCAACAATCGGCAATGAAAACTCATACTTCCTTCCTTGAGGTGAAATCAACACAATGCCGATACCTGCTCCTTCACCACATAGTGGACCCATCGAAGAAAAGTGTCCAAGGAGCAACCTCCAGAGAGTCTACTGTATTACAATGCTGAGTGACAAAATCAGCCATAACCTGCCCCTTAACTGCCTTAGTCGATTCAGTAACTGTAGTTCAAATTCTGATAATGCTAAAATCCACTTACCGATTCTACCACTTAATATCAGCATCGACAGCATATACTTGACTATGTCGTCTTTGCATATGACCGTATATTCGGCAGATAACAAATAATGTCTTAATTTGACACAAGAAAAGTATAAACACAGATATAATTTTTCGATGACCGAATACCTTGTCTCAGCATCCACTAATCTTCTTCTCAAATAATAAATAACACGTTCTTTCCCTTCAAATTCTTGAATAAGAGCTGAACCGATAACGGTATCATCAGTTAACAAATACAACCTGAAAGGTTTCCCGTGTTGAGGTGGAACTAGCACTAGAGGATTTGTTAAATATTTCTTAATTTTATCTAGGGCTAACTGCTGCTCAGCTCCCCATACAAATTCCTAATCGGCTTTCAATTTAAGTAATGGACTAAAAGCCTTGATCTTACCCGACAGATTAGATATGAATCTTCTAATGAAATTAATCTTACCGATCAAAGATTGCAATTCAGTTTTATTAGCAGGAGCAACCACCTTGTTAATTGCATCAATAGACTTCCCACTGATTTCGATGCCCCGCTGATGCACCATAAAACCCAAGAATTGACCTACCGATACACCAAATGCACATTTATTAGGATTCATCTTCAATTCATGCTTCCTTGTGCACTCCAGTATCTTTCGTAGATCGGCTAGATGTTTTGTGATATCTCCAGACTTAATCACTACATCATCAATGTAGATCTCCACTAATGTGCCTGATGTATTCATGAAAAATAAAGTTCATAGCTCTTTGATAAGTAGCGCCGACATTTTTCAAATCCAAACGTCATGACTATCCACTCAAACAACCCTACATGACCTAGACATCTGAAAGCAGTCTTGGGAATATCTTCTTCAGCCATGAATATTTGATTGTAACCTGCATTACCATCCATGAAGCTGATAACTTTGATGTCCGGCTATAGCATCAATCAACAAATCAGCAATCGGCATTGGATAGCTATCCATCGGTGTGGCTTTGTTGAGATTCCTGAAATCAATACAAACACGAAGTTTTCCTATTTTTCTTATAAATAGGAACCACATTAGAGATCCACTCTGCATATCGACACTACCAAATAAACTTTGCCTCAATTAATTTAGTTATTTCGGCCTTAATGTCAGGAAGTATATTAGGGTTGCATCGGTGCGCTGGTTGCTGATGTGGCCGAAAATCCAGATTTGATAGGTAACCGATGTTCAACTATCGATCGGTCTAATCCAGGCATCTTAGTATAATCCCAAGCAAAACAATCTTTATACTCTTTTAACAAATCAGTTATTTGCTGCTTACACTTGGAATCTAACTTAGCACTAATAAAAGTAGGTCTTGGCCTATCGCCATCACCAATATCTACTTCTACTAAATCATCTGCCGATGTGAACCCTTGACCTAATTTTCCATCATTCGGCAAACCTATCCATTAAAACTCTTCTTCAGAACCGACTGCTTGGATTGGTGGAATTTCATAATCAGCAACTCTAAGGAACTCTTTTTCCCAAACTTCTCCTGATATGCATTTAGTTCGCTCATAAGTATCTGATTCTGTCGATGCTGATGATATAAGAAGAATCACCAGGGACAAACTCAATCTTATCCCCAATCCACTGTACGAGGCATTGATGCATTGTAGAAGGAACACAACAATTAGCATGAATCCAATCCCTCCCTAGAAGCAGATTATATGCACCCTTGCCATTAATAACAAAGAACGTCAGTCGGCAAGGTTTTGCTGTCGATGGTCAATTCAACGCATACTGCCCCTTTAGCCAGTGACACATTGCCTTCAAAATCCTTCAGCATCATATCAGTTTTGGTCAAGTCTTGATCTCCCTTACCAAGTTTTCGATACATCACATAAGGCATAATATTAATCGCAGCCCCTCCGTCGATAAGTATCTTAGATACAGGCTGCCCATCAACTCTAGCCTTTCACAAACAAAGCCTTAAGATGCTGTCTCTCAGTCATCGGTAGGTTTCTCAAAAACAGCCATCATTGGATCTAGTGTCAACTGAGCTACTTGATCAGAGAGAACAACTTCTTCCTCATTATCAGATAGTGCCAAAAACTCCATCGGCAACATGAATACCATATTAACATATGCTGATGGACCCTTATTTTTGTGTTTTACCTACCACTGTTGATGACCGGACCTCTCATTAGAGGAATTTTCCTCTCGGTATAAATCCTCCTGATGCTCACGTTGCATCCTCCTTTTCTGTGTCTTTGTCAGACCCTCCGGGCACCATCGAGGAAACTTGGTTTTCCAAACCGGCTGATAACAGGTCCTAGTTGATTCTACATGGCATATATTAGGGTCCCTGTAGAATATTTCTTCATCAGGAACTCTTGCGTTTGCCATCTCCTCAAGCTCCTCTTGATTCCTTGGAAAATATCCAGCGCGTTTTCCAAGCCTTTCATGTACACTAAGTCTGCCCCCAGCCGATCATGCACTGATGCTCTGCCTTTGATCGGCTCATTGATAAATAAACCCTGATTGCCAGGTTGAAATCTCCTTTCTGACCAATTGACCCCATAATAACCATTGCACTCAGGGCAATTTTCAACAGTTGGTAATTTAATACCTTCTTCCCAGCAATGGATGAAAAACGGGCACCTCCAATGATCTTTATGCCGATACCATTCTTCCCGATGTCTCTCTTCTTGTTGTTGTCGATATCGATCCTTACGCTGACGCCAACCCTCCTGCTGCCTTCGATGGGTAATCACAATGCCAGGTCGAGGAGGGTTTTTGGAACTACTGCTTTCTCCCAGCAAACCCTTACTTTTTGCATCATCGGTAGTTATCCGATGTTGGGGATCCACTGATGCATTTTTCTCAGTAGCCTCTGACGTCAATACCTTAGTCTTCCCTTTGGCCTCCAACATATTTGCTGGAAAAGGGTGTTGATCAATTTTCATCAGCTTCTGGGCCTTGGAAGTACCAAACTTAATTCTCCCAGATTCAATAGCCGATTGTAACTGTTGCCTGAACACCTTGCACTCATTTGTACTATGTGAAGTTGCATTGTGCCATTTGCAGTACAAGATCTTCTTCAACTCTTCTGCCGATGGGATCACATGATTAGGTGACAGCTTAATTTGGCCCTCTTGAAGCAGAAGATCAAATATCTTGTCGGCCTTGGTGATATCAAAGGTAACTTTTCTGGCTCTTTCTGGCCAAAGAGATAAGATATCGGCTTTTTATTCTTAACCCACTCAGCTAAGTCGATAACTGGTTCTTCATTCAGAATCAGAATCTCCTACTTCTTCAACAAATGATACTTTTTTACTCCAATTCTTTTTAGGTTCAAAAACCCTAGTATCTTGATCAGAGATCCTTTGCACAAGATGACTGAGGCTTTCAAACTCCTGAGAAGCATATCTGTCTTTAAGATGTGGCAATAACCCTTGGAAAGCCTAGATCGGCAAGCTGCCGATCATCCAGCACCAGGCTGTAGCACTTATTTTTTACATCTCATAGCCTTTGCACAAAGCTTTCTACCGATTCATCATTACGCTGTCTCAATTTTACTAAATTAGGTAAGCTTCTTTTCATGGATTCCAGCAAAGAAATACTTATGAAATTGTTTTTCTAGATCAACCCAAGTAATAATAGAATTTGGTGGTAATGAAATGAACCATGTAAATGCCGATCCAGACAAAGATGATGAAAATAATTGAACTCTTAATTCATCTCTGCTAGCTGCCTCTCCACATTGAATAATGAAGTGATTGACGTGTTCCATTATTGATATATCATTTTGCCCAGAGAATTTAGTGAAATCTGGTACCTTGTACCGATTTGGGAAAGGAAATTAAATCATATGCAGGAGGATATGGAGCCCGATAAGAATAAGTATTGACCTTGGGCTTTATCCCAAACTGATCCTTCATAATTTCTGCTATCTTATCGGCCCAAAAAGCATCAGCCTCCTGCTGACGAATTGGCTAAATTTCTACAGGAGGTGCCTACTGATATCCCTCCACATATCTTTGTGGCCCACGATCTTCAGCAATCGGCATATTTGCCATTACTTGTGGTCCATTAACCTGTTGGAAAGGATTCATCGGCTGAGCTGCCGATGCTTGATTCTGGAAACCAGCTTGCATATGACCTTGTTGAATCCCTGCAACCTGCTGATTTTGCTGAACTATATGTTGAACAGGTAACTGTCCTGACCAACCATTATTAGAACTCATCGGTACAAAACTTACCGATGGACTGGTAATTTGCTGACATTGTTGGATAATTATAACCAGCTTGAGGCATGAACTGAACCCCAGTTTGACTTATAGCAGGGGCTTTCTGCTAGCATCAGCAGTAAGCTTGCTGATGGACTTGAATTGGGTGTTTGAACCAAAGGCATCTGGAAACCTCCTGGAGTTGGTTGCACAGTAGTTGCTGTGGCATATTGAGGCACTTGAGCCATCGGCGAAACAGTCCGATGGTATAGGAGCTTTTCCTTACTGCATCAAACACTTGAGGTAACCTAGGATTGAAAGCAGATGACTCCGGAGGCATACCATATCCCCACCTATTAGCAGGAATCTAGGCTATTCTGAGACACTGGGCCTGACATAGCTGATGCCGATAGATCTGTATTAAGCTGAACTCGTCCTCCTGGTAGTACCGGATCTGATCGTATCAGTGTAGATTGAATATTAGGTAAGCCTGACTGATACTAGAGGAGAAGTAACTTCTGTACCCACAACTGGCCGAGGGAGCCGATGGAGTATTGACAGATGCTAGGCTCTGGTTGGTGATAGGCAGGCCCAACGTAATGCGGTGACACTTGTCCTTCTTTGAGAGTTCGAACCACAGCATTATGAACAGTATTGGACAAGCACATTGGAATGATTAATCAAAGCATGATTTACTAGCAGAATTAACCATCTCTTGAAGTTTACCAGGATTGGAGTCAAAGGTAACCTACCAAGGCAATGGCAAATCTTGCTTCTAGATGACTTGTCCACTCTTGTTCAGGCTAAATGATTTCAGACAAAGCTGCTTGTATTCTTCTATAGCCTTTTCCATAGCCTGCCTCTGCTCTTCCTTAAGATCTTCTTCTGATACCACGATAATGTTCCCTGAATCGATCTCGGGATTGAACATATTGATCGGATTGATTTATCCCACCGAGCGTGCCAAAAGATGTGTTGATGCAAAAGTGGATCTGTAAACACAAATGGCTAATACCCTGAATCGATATCCAAAGCATGCCAGTCGATTTGACCTATTAATCGACAAGGATGAAGATACGAGCACTTTGGTCCTGACAACAGCGATACTGCCCAGAAGTCACTGGCCAAGAGGTACTCATGCGGAACTCGAGAATCACCGAAGGTCGCACTGAAGCGATGCAACTCGCCGAATCAATGAGAACTCGTAAAAAGGAAAAATATGCAAATTGACGAAGTCGCCGAAAAGTAAGTAGATGCAAAATAGGAGTAAAAATTGGTTTTGATATTGATTCATTTATATTACATTGCCCCTCAATCTATATTTATACCCTGATCTAAAGAGACATAACCAAATACGACTAGGACACCAAGTCCATATCTAAGGAAACACGTGACTCTTACATGAATCATACTCTAACAAATATAGAAAAGGAAATCAACTCCTATGTATTTCTCTGTCCGCCTCAATTACGATGGAATTCTCACCGACCTCCTTTCCATCGGCATACTTCCTATTTCATTGGCAGTAGTTTTCAAGCCTTCCTTCATCGGCATCGACAATAACATCTCCAACCTTATCGGCAACGCCCGAGTCTAAATCAACCTTTCTATCGATCACCACCATTCATCACAACCATCTTTACCAGCTGATTTTCATCGACTGTTAGCGTATACAGTAACTTTCCTCCTGCTGATTAGCCCACTCTGATCATTTTGACACGTGCAAAAAACTACAGTAACTTTCCTCCTGCCGATTAGCCCACTCTGATCATTTTGACACGTGCAAAAAATGGTCTCAACACCTCCCTTTCTTGGACCATTACCATTTGTAGACATCAACTTGATGCTTGCCTTTGGTCCTTCAAATTCTCCTCCTTTGGCATCAACACCGAAAAGGAAGACATTAGTAGCACAAGGGAGGGTCAAATTTCATGATCCTTTGTGTATAGAATGAAATAGATCACAAAATTTGACTCTCACATTATATAGACTAAGCTCCCCCTAAATGTATGCATACATATGGTAGAACGCAAAGCATATGCATAAATAGCAATTTATTGCACAAGAGAGTTTAATCTATATAATGCATGGAGAAAGCATATAGATATGAAATGAAATCAGCATGATGATGCCAATTGAAGAATGATGCTTAACTCCGGGGACTCCAATTTCCTTACAATAAGACTACTACACATGTGATAAAAATTTTTTGATACCATTTGAAAAAGTGTTAGTCTCAAAGCATCCAAGTTGTAGACATACTCCCCCTAAATATGTGCACACAAAAGTAGAATTCTTTGTAGAAATCATGCACATTGATTTTAGAATAAAAAATACCACTTGAAAGATGACATCTCATGAATGTGAGAATCATTTTCAAAATAGATATTCGGGAGAGATTATCTACAATTTGGACTTTGGCACATATTAGATAAACAAAAGTAAGACAAGCTATGTGTCTGTGCTTCTAAGCAATTTTAACACCATGTAGGTTTGCTCCAAGGATTAAGAAAGTAACCGAGCAAGCCTACCATATGAAATACCTAGTGTATGCATGACAAAAGATATAAGTATGCAAAAGCAAACCTAGGCATTAAGAGTAACTAGATGCATAAAGTTACCAATTGTAGGAAAAACCAATTGCAAGATGTACTAATTAAAAAGTAATAACATCTAGTTACCTAACATGGGAAGGGGAATTTGGGTCCATAATATTCACTAACCCACTTGGCAATTATTTTGTCCATCATGATGCACCCCATGAAATGCACCCTTACTTTGCCAAGTCTCCAAATTCCCCAAAATCTAACGGACTTCTCACTTCCCTTTCAGGGATCCAAACCTTCTTGGTGCTCTTCATGTTGGAAATGTTTCCTTTGGCTCCCAAAAGCATTTGACCCCATTGTTGGCTTGCTTGTTCACCTTGATGGCCACCACCTTGTCATTTTTATTCTTCTTCAAGAGATAAGATGTGGAGGCCTTCTTGTCCACCTTGTTGGTGTAGGTGTTGGAGAGCTTACTTGTTTATTTTTTCTCCTTCTTCTTTGCTCCTCCCCCATTCTTCACCTTGCACTCATAGGACTTGTGACCTTCCTTGTGGCACACTGTAACAAACCACGGTTTGTCCTTCATCAAGCTTCTTCACTCCCTTGACGGTGTTATCTTGATGAAGTTGGGTTTACTTCAGCCTTGCCTTTTACTTGAGTCAAGTCCCTTGGTGAGGCGAGCTACTTCTTGCTTGAGTTGCTCATTCTCCTTTGCAACCTCTTGTGTGCATGTATCTACAATAACTTTCTCAACACAAACTTGGTTGCACAAAGGTGAGTCTAAACATAAATCATTACAAGAAGTAGAGGCATCCCTTTTTGACATGTTAAAGATAGAACTTTTCTTTTTAGATGCCTTGGTGGGGTTTGTGCTAATGACTTCAAGATTAGCAACTTTATTAGTTAGCTCATCACAATGTTTGCACATGGTTTCCATTTTAGCAAGCAAACTTTATATGCTTCTTGTGAGCTAGCTAACTTTTCTTTTAATTTTTCATTTGACTTTAAAAGTTGCTCATCATTGATTGTGCATGCATTTGTTGTTGCACTAGCCTCAAGTTGCTCAATTTTAGTGGATAGTTCAACATTGAGATTTGCAAAGTTTTCATATTGTTCAAGCAAATTTTTGTATGCTTCTTGTGAACTACCTAGCTCTTCTTTTAAATTTTTGAGCTTCTTTTGTTGACTAGTGCAAACTTTAGCATATTTAAGATTTTGTTGCACAATTGTATTATAAGAAGGCAAATCATCATCACTATCGCTCTCACTAGAGGATGAGCTTTCATTACCTTGTGCCATAAGGCACACACGAGAAGAGCTTGATGATGAGTGCTTGCGCCCTTGCCTCTTGTGATGATCTTCTTCACTTGAAGAATCATCCCATGACCTTATTGTTGTGAGGGCTTTGTTCTTGCATGCCTTCTTCTTTGCCTTGGGTGTGGGCTTGTTTGGACAAACTTCCACAAAGTGCCCCATCTCGCCGCATCCAGTAGCATCGTCTCTTTGCTCATTTCTTTGATTGGTGAAAATGAGATCTTGAATTTGGATGGGCACACCCTTGACATTGAGCCTTTGGATCATCTTCTCCACCTTGTTGATTAATTTGATTGATTCTTCATCAAGGTCAGAGGTGGAGGAGGAAGATTGATCATCATCACTTGAATCTTCATCATCATCATCCTCATCTTCTTCTTCACTTGAGGAGCTTGAGCTTGAGCTTGACTCAACTTTCTTGCCCTTCATCTTTTTCTTCTCACTACAAGCGAGAGCTTTGCCTTTGCTTGATGAAGATGCTTCTCCTTGACCCATCTTACGTGACATTTCAAATGCCACTAGCTTTCCAATGACAATGCCCGGGGTCATGGCGCTCAAGTTCTCCATGTTGTGAAGGATGGTGATGATGCTTGCATATTTCTTTTGTGGTAGAATGGATACGATCTTCCTCACAATGTCCGCATCATCTAGCTTTAATAATCCTATTGAATGGAGCTCATTGATGATTAGATTCAATCGAGAATACATATCACGAACAAGCTCATCATCATTCATAGCAAAGGAATCATAATTTTGCTTGGCTAGACAATGTTTTTGCTCATGGACATTACTTGTGCCGTCATGGAGCTCTTGGAGTTTTAACCAAATTTCATGTGCCATATTTAAGGTGAACACTTGGTTAAACACATCCATGCTAAAGGATTCAAACAAGCAATTCTTAGCTCTAGCATTGAAATGCATTTCTTTTTCGTCACTCTTTGTGGGTTTTTCGGGATTCTTGATGGGTTTCATCCCATCATGAGTGACTCTCCATACACCCAAATCAACCGCCTCAAGGTGGCAAGCCATTCTAGCTTTATAGTATGGGAAGTTAGTGCCATCAAATTGTGGAGGCCTAGCGGTATCCATCCCAACCACACTACAATAGCGTCGGCTCAATGGCGGTTAAGCCAAAGGTCCAAATATGAGCCAACCGGCTCTGATACCAATTGAAGGGACCGTGACACCTAAGAGGGGGAGCGGGGTGAATTAGGCAACTTAAAATTCTAACTCTAAACTATAACCTTTTTTTTCTAACCCTAGCAAAACCTATGCAATAGATAAACTATCTAGATGTGCAACTATGGTTTTGCTAGTGTGTTGCTATCTCTACCGCAAACGTAGTAAGGTAATCAATGTAAATGCAGAAGCTAAAGAGCAAGGTAGAGATATACAAACTCCCATCGATGACTCCGGTATTTTTACTGAGGTATCGAGAAGCGTGCAAGCTTCCCCCTAGTCCTCATTGGAGCCCCTCGCAAGGAATCCCTCACAAGGGCCAAGCTCCCAGTCAGATAACTCCATGGATAGCCTCGGGCCTTCCCCACGCGCAAGTGGGTCTCCGACGTGCCTCTCGGCAAGCCTCTCCCGGATGCTCCCCGCCGTCTTCACTATCAAGCTTCCGGCCGAAACGCCATGGGCCTTGTTCCCTCCGGTACATGGTGGCGGCCACACCACAAACGAGGTTGGTGTGATCTCACAAGACTTTAAGCCCCTCCGATGTACAACACTTGTGCTCTCAAGCATGGGGTGGCAAGAAGTATGCAAACCTCACTAAACACTAGGCATAAACCTAGAGCAAGTGCATAAGCGTGGTCTAATCAACCTAAGCACTTCGCAAAGCACTTATGCTAATCACCTAATAAAACAATAAGCACTATGCAAGTGGAGATCACTAAAATGGTGTATCAACACCCTTGATATGTTTTCTCAGCTCCACGCTACTCAAATGGCCGGTTGGGGGTTGTATTTATAAGCCCCACTGAGAAAGTAGCTATTGGGGTTGAATTCCCGTGAAACTGCTACTGACCGGACGTTGAATCGTCCTAACCGGACGCGTCCGGTTGTCCCGACCGTTGAGCCAGGCAAAACACTGATAGGACGCTGGCTAGCGTTCGGTCGCCTGCCACCGGATGCGTCCGGTCACAGATATGCCGCTCTAGAACCTTTCTGTACTTGATTGGAAGCTGCATTCCTGCATCCAGTCGATTGCCGCCAGCTGTCCAGTCCTCGCGTCTGGTCGCTTGTCTGCTGAGCCACCGGTCCAGCGTCCGGTCCTTGCATCCAGTCGCATCTACGAGCTCATTTCTTTGTGATCTTGCGTACGGCTTGGTTCCTATCTTCATGCTTGGACTTTGCTTGATATCTTGGGTCTTTTCTTGTGCTTCTAAGGTCTTTCTTAAGGTGTTGATCATCGGATCATCACGCCGCCTTCGTCCAAGTGACGTCTTGCACCCTGTTGGACTACAAAACAAACACTTGCAAATTCATTAGTCCAATTTGGTTGTGTTGGTCATCAAACACCAAAATCCAAAGTAAATGGGCTTAGGGCTCCATTTTCCTTACAATGAGTTCTAGTTTAGTTGGGTAGTCTAGCTTAAATGCAGACTTGTGTATAAATAAGTAAACCCAATGTAATGTGTTTGTAGTAAGCTCTTTTAATAGTTCAATAAATGTTTGTGATTAAAGTTTGGTTTGTCATGAATAGATGCGTCGTACTTGGGGTTCGAATATTCCTGGTTCTTCACAAGATGAGGATGGTATTCCTGATCCCCCACCAGTTCCGCCAAATTTGGCTGATGCTATCGCAGCACTAGTCAATGTGACCATAGATAATGCTCGGTTGCTTCGGGAGTTAGCTCAAAGCAATCAAAATATGATGCAAGGGAATCATGGTCGTAATCATCAAAGGCAGGAAGCTACATATGTTGACTTCATAGATACACGACCACCAGTATTTACCAAGGCTGACGAACCACTTGAAGCTGATGATTGGCTTCATACCATGGAGCAGAAGTTTGATCTCATTCCATGCACTGAGTTTTAGAAGCCTGTTTTTGCTGCCCAACAGCTTAGAGGTGCAGCAGGCGCTTGGTGGGCGAACCTTGTAGCCATGCAACCAGCCAGTACTCAGGTAACTTGGGCCGAGTTCCGCACTGCTTTTCATGCCCATTACATTCTAGAGGGAGTTATCGCCATGAAGCTTGATGAGTTTCTTGCTTTAAAGCAAGGTGATCAAACAGTCATGCAGTATATGGGCAAGTTCAATCACCTTTCATAGTACGCACTTGAGCATGTTAACACAGATATGAAGAAGAAGAAGTGGTTCATGCGTGGCCTTAATACCAAACTTCAGACCATGATGACTACCTGTACCAATGTCATGTATCATGAGGCAGTTAACATTGCTATTGCTTTAGAGGAGAAATATCGGCAGCATAAGGAAATTAAGAAGAAAAAGAGCGTGCCATCTAGGTCTTTCAGTGGCAATCAAAAGAGACAGAAGATAATCTATCATCTAGTGAATCACTATTGTCCTCCTTATCATCCGCTGGAGTTCCAAGCTAGTCAATGACCAAATGTCCGTCCTGCCATAACTTACCCGAACTCTCAATAGACAAATGTTCTTGGTGTTCATGCTCCAACACCCTGAGGCCACAATTACCCATGTTTCAGTTGTGGGAAGTCAGGTCATTTCTCTAGGGAATGTCCGTATCCTAAGCAGTATAATCCAAATTTTTAGAAGGCTCCTGGAAATCAACAACAGGGTCAATCTCAGGACAAGAACAATAACCAAAATGCTCAAAAGGGCAAAAATGAAAAGAAGACGGGGCATGTTTTTTATATTTAAGCTGGGGAGATTCTAGAAGGGGAACTCGTGATGCTGGGTATGTTTCCTATCACCGATCATCCTGCAGTTATGCTTTTTGATTCTGGTGCATCTCATACATTCATCAATAGAACCTTTGTCATAAAGCATGAAATTCCAATTGGGGCAACAAAGGAAAATTTCTTTATACAGTCGTCCAGGGGACGTCTGTGTACTAAGGAAATGGTGTACCAGGTACCCATAAACCTGGGTGGGTACATTTTTCCCACCACCATGATTATTCTAAAGGATCAGGATATAGATGTGATCTTGGGAATGAACTGGATGTATCAGCATAAAGCTATTGTAGATACTTTGAATAGGACAATAAGGTTGAGTTTGTCAGATAGTAATTCTCAGCTTCTTATTCAACTTCCAATCTTAAAAAGATCAGTGGAAAAAGTTTGTGCAACTTCTGTCCAGGAGATTAGAGATATTCCTGTAGTTTGTGAATTCCTAGATGTTTTCCTAAAGATTTACCCGATCTACCACCTGATAGGGATGTTTAGTTTAATATAGATCTAAAACCTGGAACAACTTCGATCTCTCAGAGAGCTTATAGGATGCCTCCCAAGGAATTAGCCGAGTTGAAGACTCAGTTGCAAGAGTTGATTGATAAAGGGTTTATCCAACCTAGTTCATCACCTTGGGGATGTCTTGCAATTTTTACGAAAAAGAAAGATGAGACCCTGAGATTGTGTGTTGACTATCGTCCATTGAATGAAGTGACAATTAAAAATAAATATCCCTTACCTCGGATAGATTTACTTTTTGATCAACTGGCTGGAGCCAAGGTTTTCTCCAAGATTGATTTGAGGTCAGGTTACCATCAAATCAAAATTAAACCTGAAAATATTCCCAAAATGGCATTTACCACCAGATATGGATTATATGAGTATCTGGTAATGTCTTTTGGTTTGATGAATGCCCCAGCTCACTTCATGTATCTAATGAATTCAGTGTTCATGCCTGAGCTAGAGAAGTTTGTAGTAGTCTTTATCGATGACATCTTAATATATTCCAAGAACAAGAAAAAACATGCTGAACATCTCAGAGTTGTTCGGACACGTCTAAGAGAACATTAGTTATATGCCAAGTTTAGTAAGTGTGACTTCTGGTTAAAGGAAGTACAGTTTTTAGGGCATGTCTTGTCAGCTGAAGGAGTTGCAGTAGATCCAAGCAAAGTTAAGGATATACTAGATTGGAAACCACCAATCACTGTTCATCAGGTTCAAAGTTTTCTGGGAATGGCAGGTTATTACCGTCATTTCTTTCTAGATTTCTCTAGAATATCCAAGTCCATCACTAGATTATTAAAAAACCAAGCCAAGTTTGTCTGGTCACCTGAATGTGAAGAAGCTTTCCAGACTTTGAAGAGATTATTAACCACTGCACCAGTGTTAGCACAGCCAGATATCGAGAAGCCGTTTGACGTTTATTGTGATACTTCGGGTATTGGTATTGGGTGTGTATTGATGCAAGAAGGCCGAGTCATTGCCTATGCTTCCAGACAACTTAAGCAACATGAAGAACATTATCCAACCCATGATCTGGAGTTAGCAGCAGTTGTCCATGCTTTGAAGATTTCGCGGCATTATCTGTTTGGTAATACTTGTCATATTTATACCGATCACAAGAGTTTAAAGTATATCTTTACTCAATCAGAATTGAACATGCAGCAAAGAAGATGGTTAGAATTGATTAAAGATTATGACCTAGAGGTGCATTACCATCCTAGTAAGGCAAATGTGGTTGCAGATGCACTCAGTCATAAGAGCCATTGCAATTGCCTGACTATGAAGACAATGGATCTGACTTTATGTCATGAGATGGAGAAGTTGAAAATAGAGATAATTCAACAAGGTAGTTTGACTAATATAATTGTTGAATCAACTATTCGAGACCAAATTATTGTCGCATAGAAAGAAAACAAGGGTATAGCCCATATCAAAGAAAGAGTCAGGAAGGGAAAAGCAGCATGCTTTAGAATAAATGATGCAGGTGTGCTATGGTTCAAGAATTGCCTAGTGGTACCAAAGGTCCCTGAGTTGCGACAGTCGATTCTTGAAGAGGCACATACCACCAAGTTCTCTATTCATCCAAGAAGTAATAAGATGTACCATGACTTGAAATAGAGATTTTGGTGGACCAAAATGAAGATAGAGATTGCTCGATATATAGCTAAGTGTGATACTTGTCAAAAAGTAAAAGCTATACATTTGAGGTCCCTTGGAGAGTTACAGCCATTGCCTATTCCAGTTTGGAAGTGGGAGGATATTAGTATGGACTTTATCGTTGGTCTAAACAAGACATCAAAAGGTTTTGACTCAATATGGGTTATTGTTGATCGACTAACTAAGTCAACACATTTTCTTCCAGTCAAGAGTATATATCCCACTATCCAATATGCCAAGATGTATTTAGCATGAATTGTGAGCTTACATGGTGTACCAAAGACCATTGTGTTGGATAGAGGTACATAGTTTGTTTCCAACTTTTGGAAATAATTGCATGCTTCGATGAGTACCAAACTTCTATATAGTACCGCTTATCATCCACAGACTGATGGTCAGACTAAAAGAGTAAATCAAATACTTGAAGATATGTTAAGGTGTTGTGTCCTTAACTATTCCAATAAATGGGATGAATGTTTACCTTTGGCTGAGTTCTCATACAACAATAGTTATCAAGAGAGCATTAAGATGGCTCTATTTGAAGCACTCTATGGTCGTAGATGCAGAACATCGCTAAATTGGTCTGAACCCGGGGAAAGATGGTTCTTTGGAGTTGATCTTGTGAAAGAAACAGAAGATAAGGTTAGGTAGATACAAAGTAATTTGAAGATAGCTCAGTCCCAACAAAAGAGTTATGCAGATAAACGACGTCGACCATTGGTGTTTAACAAGGGAGATTATGTATATCTGAAGGTATCACCAATGAAGGGAGTCAACCATTTCAGTGTTAAAGGCAAGTTAGCACCTCATTATATTGGACCATTTCAAATATTGGAGAGGTGTGGAAAGGTGGCATATCGTTTGAAGTTACCAGAACATCTCTCAGCTATACACGATGTGTTCCATGCCTCCTAGTTAAAGAAATGTCTTCAAGTGCCTGATCAAAATATTGATATTAAAGGAGTGGAACTTGAACTTGATTTGACCTATTCTGAATATCCTATCTGAGTTCTGGATCAAAAATACCATGTCACACGAAGGAGAACAATCAAGTTCTACAAGATACAATGGAATCAACATTCTGAAGAAGAAGCTACTTGGGAATCCAAAGATTTCTTGCTAGAACAGTTTCCAGAGTTTCTTGCGTCGATATAGAATAATGTTAATTGTGTTTTGTCTTTACGAACCATGTTTTGTAAAGGAACCTTAGCTATTTTATGGTCAGGTTTTGAATGTATTTGTTTGACACATTTCCTTTTCCATTACTTTATCCTAGGACTTTAAATCTCGGGACAAGATTTCTTTTAGGAGGAAAGATTGTAACACCTCTGGTGTTTTAAACCCTAAAATATGCCATGTCATCATATGCATTGCACATCATTTTTGTATTAGTAAAAATTTTGATATGCAATCACTAAAACAAGTTTATTTTTTATGATGATATGTGTTGACTTGTATGGATGAATCAATTTCAAAACCTTTGTATTGAATTGGAATTCCAAAACCCTAATTTCCAACATTTAATTCTACCTTGGAAAACCTAATTCAAAATCTAAGCACAAAATTTGGAGTTGAGCCTAAAAGCAAAAGTGTAGAGCTTGTCAATGTGTACAAAGTTGATTTTTGGAGTTTTCAAAGTTGTTATATAAAATTTGAAGTAATTTGAAAAGGGATAAATTCTTAAAGTGTCCCCTTTTGATTTTAAACTTGCATTTCAAAATGTAGACATAATTTGGGTATGGTTATTAAAGCAAAGTTGTAGAACTTTTATTTTGGAACAAATTTTATTTTTGGAGATTTTTGAGTTACCATACAAATTTGGGAGTAATTTGAGAATTAAAGCAAGTGGCAATTCGGTAATTAGTGGGAACAGTGCAGCAGGCCGACACCTCACCGTCGGTGAGCTTCTGACGTCTTCCATGGCGCGCCCATGGCCATCTCTGGCTTCGCACTGGCATGGGAAGGCTGCTGCGTGGCTTCTCTGTGCTTCTTGGCCATGCTATAAAGCCTGTGTCGTCGCCAGTCACCGTTCTCCACCGCTTTCTTCCTCTATTTTTCCTGACGTCGCCGCTCAGCTCTGTTGAGCTCACACCGTCGCTGTAGCGCCCTCTCAGTCTCTGCAAAGCATACCATAGCTCCACCTACTCCTTACAAACCTAGCCAATTGGTCCTAGGCATCTCTTTTCACCGAGAAACGCTGCGCGTCGTCGTTCTTCCTCGCGGCCGGCCACAACGCCGTCGAGCTCGCCTCTCCATGGCCAGCACTCTACGGTGCGTCTCTGCCTTTGCTAAGCATAGCTCTAGCTTCTCCATGTTGCCATGATGCTATGTGCCTTGTTGATTGATCATTTCATCCACTACAGCCACCGAAACATCATGCTTGCCGTTGCCGCCGTCGCCATCAACATCGACAGAAGTGCCCTTTGCTGCTCGCAGTCAACCAAGTGCTCTAGCCCGATCTAGGTGAGCCACTGATGCTATTCGAGTAGTTGTAGGGAGCTCTAGCGAGCTCTAGCCACTAGAACACCATAGCGTCACCGTGCACTGCCGGCCGTGCCGCCATGGCCGGCGTCAAGCTCGGTTTGAGCCGTGGTTGGTGCAATTAGTGCCACCAATGAGCGTGCCTTGTCGTGGTGATCACGCTGGTACCCTCGCCGTCAACGGAGACCTCACTGTTGGCGAGAAATTGCTGATCAGAGGGCTCACCACCGTGGTCAGCGCGGGAGTACTGTGCCAACATGTGGGACCCCGATGTCAGTGGCCGGTTTTTGAAAATGAAAATTTTCTATTTTGCATAATTGATTAAATAGTGATGTGATTTGTTTATTTTGTGTAGAATTAAATAGAGTACCAAAAATTATGAAAATTTTTGTGTGACCTCTCTGAGATGTAAACTATTTAGGAAAAATATTAAAAATTATTTTTCAGTACATTTGGAAGTTGATAAAAATTGCTCAATTTAATTAATAAATGGGTTTCCATGATTTTTCTAGGCTTAAATAATTATCCAAAAATTATGAAAATTGTTTTACCACTTAGTTATCATGTGATTAGTCTTCACAAAAAGTTTGAGCTCATTTGGAAAAAGTTGATTTATTTCATAGTTATTAATTAATAAAAACAAATAGTAAACCCTAATGATTTAGGTTTTGTTTGAATTTGGGATTGAGTGATGACCTTGGGTCATTAGCATATAATGATCCTTGGCAATTAAAGTAAGTGTTTGAGTTTATGAAAAGGTTTATTCAGTTGTTGGTTTGCAACTGTACCGCGAAGGAAAGTTGTATTCAAGTTACTAACTTTTGCATCCATCGTCAAGCATCATGTTTTATATCACGCATCATATTAAACATGGCATTGTTACTATGTGTAGTGAATGAAAGTGAGAACATGGTAGTCAACCAAGTTGTTGAGGAAGTTAATCCACCTGTTGAGGTCGGGTTTGATATCTGTGGAACATCTCCGAAACCTGACTATTCCAACTAATCAAGGCAAGCCCCAGATGCATTTAAACCTACCTTGTGTTTTACAAAATTATATCGCTTTTGCTTTTCAGTAGTGCATTAAGTGATTAGGAGTCGAGTAAAAACCTAATTGGTGTATTACCAACCTTGTTTTTCCATATCAACCTTGTTACCAGTTTTAATTCGAAGAATACCTAGTTATGCTTAGCCATGCTTAGACCAATAAAAGTCGGGTGATTACCTATCACCTGTGAGGTATAAATGGATTTTGGATACGACTAGTTATTTATGTTATCATGAGATATGAGCATGTGGAGTAATAAATCTAGACCAGGGTGGACTCGGTGTATGAGAGCCACAAGACATAGAGGTCTTGTGAGCGGGTTCTTTCCGCCTGTGTCGATTAAGAATCGTCCGTTGTTGAATTGCATGAGGTGAGACTTTGTAGTACTAGCCACATACTCCAGGTAAGCCTTAACTTGGCTATTCTATTATGAGAATGGTTACTCATACACTAGGAGTGGAGAGATGGTGGGAGTAGCGTGTACCCACTGTGGCAATGGGCTAGGATTGGTGGTGTACTATATTCTCGGGTGGCGCAGACCCGTTCTTGTTTTAGAGGATCTGAGGGTGGGTTGGTATATGTAGGTCAGGGACCTACATATGTCATGTAGTTGGGAATCCCTAGCTAGGTTATAATCAGTTTGAGTCATCGTTGTTCCTCGGTTATGGAGACTCAACTCACTATTCATCATCGTAGTTAATAAATGAAACCTAAGGAAGATTTGAGAAAGGGTTTGATATGAAGTTCATGATCTCAATACGGATCATCGTAGATTCATATATGATCTTGATGAGGGTTATATGTTGAAAGAAAGAATCTTGTTAGAGAGCTTTTACGCAAAAGAACTTTGATCCTTGCTAAAGCCTTACCTTGAATCCCCGAGCTTGCATTCCTGAGTCTTATCTATTGTTACTTTGATTAAGTCTTGTTGAGTACTTTTGTACTCAGGGTTCTTTAAGCCTTGTTGCAGGTGAGCCTCATGAGCAGGTCTGCCTTGGATTGTGCTGCATGATGGTTGTTCAAATTGGAGATGACAAGTAAATGTGTGGCCCTTGGGCAGGGTACTTTATTGTGTGTTTTGTTTTATGCTACTAAGCTACTCCACTACTATGGTTTGTAATAATAATCGTACTTAGTTTGTGAAACAACTATTTTGTAACTAAGTTATTGTAAGACTTCTGCTATTTTACTCTGATGTATATTAATGAATAAACTGTTGTAATACTGCAATGACTCTATAATGGATCCTGCTCGGAAGAAATCATAGATGATTCGGGTTTCCCGAGGACACCCGACAGACTTCTTAAGTTACTGGGAACATATGCATAGTTGTCAGAGGTCATTGGACATTGACAGGTGCATGTGGGCCCTATAATTTAGGAGGTTCTGCCACACCGACCTGATGACCGAAGTCCTAGCCTGGATGGCTCGGGACCATGGGCCATTGGCCAGCACATCTAGAGAGTACTATTCCCATAGCACTTCCGATCGCCTACCAACATCGCCAAATATACTAGGGAGATGAATCCCGGTATATGGATCAAACATTTTTGGCTCATCTGCCAAGCCGGAGGAGTGGATGATGACCACTTCATCATTCAGTACCTCCCCATCTACGTGGGGAACATGTTCGAGCATGGCTTGAATTCCTCCTGCACGACAACATCCATGACTAGGCGAACCTCAAGAGGGTCTTCGTTGGGAACTTCTAGGGGACGTATGTCCGCCCTAGGAATTCCTAGGACCTCAAGAGCTACCAGTAGGAGCCCAACAAGTACCTATGGGACTACATCCGTAGGTTCTCGAAGTGGTGCAACTCCCTTCCTGATGTCATCGATGCAGACATCATCAGCGCATTCCTCTTTGGGACAACCTGCGAGTCCCTAATCCATAAGCTTGGCTTCCTAAAGCCCTGTACCACCTGTGACCTACTCGACATTGCTACAAACCATGCCTCTGGGGAGGAGGCAGTCAGAGTGGTCTTCAATGGTGGCTAGGACAAAGGCAAGGCCAAGCGCAAGGACCAAGACAAGGGCCCTTCCATGTAGAGGGGCAAAAGGAACAAGAAGCATCAGCGCCGACTGGCCAACTCCACATTGGTCACCATGGCTAATCACGTGGGCAAGGATGGGGACAACTTTCCCAATCCTGAGGAATGCATCATGATCTTCGGGGGATCCGATGCCATCTACTCCAAGTGCCAGCACAAAGTGTGCTACAGAGAGGCATGCATCATTAAGACGACTGTCCCCACCTTCCTTCGCTGGTCAGAATCTCCTATCACTTTTGATCGAAGGGGCCACCCTTCCCATGGTGCCAGACTAGGTCACTACCTTCTCATCATTGACCCCATCGTTTGCAAGAAGCGCCTCACCAAGGTGCTAATGGATGGAGGCAGCGGCCTCAACATTCTCTACATCGGCACCCTCAATGACATGCGCATCCCCTGGTCAGAGCTCTGCCCAATGAGCTCTCCCTTCCATGGTGTGATCCTAGGAGCACAGGCATACCCGCTTAGGCAGATCAACCTACCCATCACATTTGGTGACCGAGCCAACTTCTGCTCGAAGGTGCTTACCTTCGAGGTGGTGGACTTCTCGAGGTCTTACCATGCCATCTTGGGGCGACCATGCTATGCCAAGTTCATGGCGGTACCCAACTACACCTACCTAAAGTTGAAGATGCTAGGACCGAATGGCATCATCACTATGGGTAGCACCTTCTCGCATGCCTACACATGTGACCATGAGCATTATGAGCTCACCATTGCCATCATCAACTTGTTCGAGCTCCCACGGCTCAAGGAATTGTCGACCCCAGCAGTCCCAAACTACAAAAAGCCAACCTCCTCGACTGCCTTCTGCCCACTCGAGGAAACTAAGGTAGTGGGGATCGACCCCACTGACCCTACCAAGACGGTGCGGATTGGGACCCAACTCTCAACCAAATAGGAATGCGAGCTCGCCGACTTTCTATGTGCCAATCATGATGTCTTCACATGGAAACCTTCCGACATGCTAGGCATATCGTGGGAGGTCACCGTGCATGCACTACGCCTCATCCTAGGCTCGAAGCCTGCCAAGCTACGTCTACGTTGCTTTGACGATGAGAGGCATAGGGTCATAGGCGAGGAGGTCACTAAACTCCTGGCAGCCGGATTCATCAAAGAGGTATACCACTCTGACTAGCTTGCTAATCCTATTCTTGTTAAAAAGAAGACTAGAAAATGGATAATGTGCGTTCATTATACTAGCCTCAACAAGGCATGTCCGAAGGACCATTTTCCTTTACCACGCATAGACCAGATAATCGACTCCACCTCAGGATGCGAAATCCTCTCCTTTCTGGATGCCTACTCAGGCTATCACCAGATCACGATGAAAGAGTCCGACCAGCTTGTGACTTCATTGATCACCCCATATGGTTCATACTATTACGTAACCATGCCTTTCGGTCTAAAGAACGCTGGCGCCACCTACCAAAGGTGCATGCAGCAATGCTTTGCTGATCAAATTGACTTGCTCGACCAGCCTGACCAAGTCGAGTAGCCGAAACCAACAATCGTCGTCTATGTTGATGACATAGTGGTCAAAACGGCTCAAGCTTGCAACCTGATTACAAACTTGGCCACAACATTCATGAACCTCCGAAGGTTCAACATCAAATTGAATCCCAAGAAATGTGTTTTTGAGGTTCCAAAGGGGAAGCTACTTGGATACATCATGTCTGAACGTGGCATCGAGCCCAACCCCAAAAAAATCATGGCCATCTCCAACATGGGCCCTATACGCAACATTAAGGGCATACAGAGGCTCAGTGGATGTTTAGCCTCCCTAAGCCGATTCATCTCTTGGTTCAGTGAATGGGGGATGCCTATCTACAAGCTTCTCAAAAAGACGGATGCTTTCATCTAGACTAAGGAAGCACAATAGGCTTTGGAGAGCCTCAAAGAATCACTAACATTGGCCCCAATCCTCATTGCTCCTGAACAGGGAGAACCCCTCCTCCTCTACATCGTGGAAAGCAACCATGTGGTAAGCGCTGCCCTAGTCATCGAAAGGGAGGAGCCGAGACACCACCTTAAAGTCCAACAGCCCATATAATTCATTGGGGAGGTACTCACCGACCCCAAGGTCCGATACCCCTAGGTGCAAAAACTCCTATGTGCCATGCTGATAGCGACCCAGAAGCTCCTGCACTACTTCACCGGACCATGAAGTCTCGGTCGTCACTTTATACCCTCTTGGAGACATCATCCACAACCGCGATGTCGTAGGATGAATCTCCAAGTGGGCACTCGAGCTAATGGGCCACGACATCAGGTATATCCCCCATACTACTATTAAGTCTCAGACTCTCATGGACTTTGTTGTCGAATGGACGGAGGTCCAGCTCCTGACCTTGGACGTCACCCATGAGTACTAGACGATGTACTTCGATGGGTCCGTAATGGCGCCCGGCTTAAGGGCTGGAGTGGTTCTGATCTCCCCAGATGGGAGTAGGCTCCGCTACGCAATCCACCTTCCACTTTTTGGCCTCAAACAACACCACTGGAATATGAGACCCTCATCAACGAACTACGCATCACCATTGAGCTCGACGCTACGTGGCTCTACGTCCATGGTGACTTGGAGCTGATCGTCGACCAGGTCATGAAGGAGTCCTCTTGCAAAGCCCCCTCATGACAGCATACTGCCAGGAGGTGCAGCAAGCTTGAGCACAAATTCTAGGGGATCAAGCTACACCATATCCCCTAAAAGGACAATGATGTCGCTTGATTTTCTCAGCAAAATTGGCTGCCAGGCGGGTTTCATCTCTGGATAGGGTCTTCATCGACTGACCTTCATGAACCATCTACCCACATCCTAGAAGGTTTGATCTAGACACACCCTGATGCTGACCCTAGTGCTCGGGGGCTCCGACCCCTAGTGCCTCCATAACAACATCGCCTGCGAACATCGCCAGTGGTGGCACCCGATCAAGCCAACTGGCGAGTGTCGCTACTTGCCTATCTCCTCGAGGAGGTTCTCCCACCAGAGAGGACTGAAGCACGATGGATTCGCTCGATGCGCCAAGATGTTCATCATGTTCGGTAATGAACTTTATAAATGAAGTCCATCAGGAGTACTCATGAAGTGCGTCACTACCAACCAAGGCAAGCAGCTCCTCCTCGAGGTCCATGCCAGAATCTATGGACATCACGTGGCCCTGAGGTCACTGGTCAAAAAGGCCTATCGCTAAGGTTTTTATTGGCCCACCATGCTATGAGATCCAGAGGAGGTCGTCCGTAGGTGTGAAGGATGCTAGTTCTACGCTCGACAAACTCATTTGCCAGCATAGGAGCTTCAAACCATCCCCATCACCTGGCCGTTCACTGGTCTAGGGGCCTCGACATGGTAGGACCCCTCAAAAAGGCCCTCGAGCGACTTCACTCACCTACTCTAGTAGTGGACAAATTCACCAAGTCGATAGAGGCGAAGCCCATCACCAACATCCGCTCGGAAGAGGCGGTCAAGTTCTTCCTCGACATCATCTATCCAGTTCAATGTTCCTATCTATATCATCACTGACCACAGAACTAACTTCATCGGGAAGAAGTTCCTAGACTTTAGTGATGGATATGGCATCAGGATCGACTGGGCCTTGGTCAGGACATCCACGTACTAACGGATAGGTTGAGCGTGCCAATGGGATGGTCCTCCAAGGACTTAAGCCATGCATCTTCAACTAACTCAACAAGTACACCAAGCAATGGGTTGCAGAGGTCCCAGCGATCCTCTAGAGCCTAAGAACTGACCCAAATCGATCCATAGGGTTCACACCCTTCTTCCTAGCCTATGGAACTAAAGCAGTGTTGCCCTCTGACCTCGACCACGGTGCCCCAAGAGTGAAGGCCTTTCGACCACTAACCGAGCCATGAAGGCTCAATAAGACATAGTTCGACCTGCTCAAGGAGGCCTATGAGACGACCGTCATTCGCTCTACTCGCTACCAGCAAACTCTCCGCAGGTATCATGAAAGAAAAATCAGAGGGAGAATCCTTGAGGTTGGAGACCTCGTGCTTTGAAGGACTCAATCAACCAAAGAGAAACACAAACTCTCTCCACCTTGGGAAGGACCCTATATGGTGATCCGAAGTGATCCGACCGGGTGCCTACTGACTGAAGGACGACAACGGTGATGTTCTCACCAACACTTAGAACATTGAACAGTTACGTCGTTTCTTCCCCTAAAATTTGGTCTTACTATTTTCTTTCATTCAACGTTCGCTCCTACAAAGTACCCCGACCAGAACACTTTTGGCCTAGGTCGCTCAGGGGCCCCATGAGGGTGTGATACCACCTCTCTTTTTTACTATCATATAAGTAAATAGTTTTTACCCAAATGAAAGGGTAGTCTGTTCCTTTAATTACCTTACGTAACTTTGCTTTAGACATTCCGACCGATCACACCCCACCACAACCTACGGTTATGAGCAGCTTGAGCTTCATGGGCCATGCCCAGGTTCTTAAGGTTGCAGCCTGTGGTTCAAACAGGGAAGGTGCAAAAAAGAAAGAATAAAAAATAAAGCTATGCTAGGGTAAAAATAAAGAACGGATGGGACAAACTTCCCCGAATGAAGTGAGTCATCATAAAACAAAAATTGATGTATTCATCAAAATAACTATTCACATGGGGGCTTCCCCACAAACTTATCCTTTACACATGCTAAAGTACTTCTACTCTAATTTCTACTGGTGGCCGCCTAGCGGCATCGGTTGACGGTGCGACTGGCTGAATATAAAGGTTGCTCGCCCTTCGACAGGGCGACGTTCAGTTTAGTTGGAGGTGGGACGACATTGGCTTCTGACCTAGCCTCCACTCCATCCATAGGCTGGGCGACATCCTCCTGGTGCGCGTCCTTCAGCTGCACTCAGCACGGCGAGCCTCCATCACCCATTGCACGGAGACTTGCTCTGCCACCAACTACATGTGTTGCAGCAAGCTCTCCCCGAGCGCATGGATGGCATCCAGGCTCCAGCCATCGGTGTACCCACTGTAGATGGTGGTGAAGTCTAGGTTCAGGTGGTGCGTCACCATCGAAGTCAGCACCCCCGATGTCCTATAAAACATCCCATCAGAGATGAGGGCCCGAACCTCATTCGAGACCTCCGTCAGTCAGATGGCGGGCGTGCTAGTGCTTGGCGCTGACCTGAACACCTCCACGATGATGACCTAGGTGACTGTTGTGGATCTAGGTCGAGCTCCCCCTCGAGAGCACATCGCTCTTCAAGGGACTTGGCTAGCGCCTTCGCATTCCGACCAATCATTGCCTTGGCCGTCTCTAGGTCCCGCTCCAGCGACCTAACCCTTCCGCCCAACTCTAGAAGAAGGATGACGGGCTCAGAAATAAGGGAAAGAAAAGGCCAAGACATCAAATAGAAGCAGAACAGGTACATACTAAGGCGAGTGTTCTCAAGGATGGAGAGTCCCTCCTCTTGCTGAGTCACCTACTCACATAACCGAGTGTTTCGACTCCTCTGTCCCCAACACCTACCCCCAGGAGCGCGAGCACTTCCTGGACAACCTCAGGACTGGCCCTTCCATTCTGACTCTAGGGCATCTAGTGAACTCTGGAGCACCACCTCATTCTCCACTAGGGACTTCTAGAGCACCACCTCGGTCTCCGCCTGGTGGACCTTCGCCGCCTCAAATCCCCATTCAGTGGTGGTCGCCCAGCTCCGTCGCGAGTAGTTCCACTTCCCGTGCCTCCATTGCCTTGGGCTGCCTGGTCTTGAGACTCATCAGCGGGTGGACTCTAGTTGGCACTCGAGCTCAAGTGACCCGCCGCGATGCAATGGCCTCCTGCTCCATCCAAGCGTGATCCTCCCAAAGAAAATGAGACTTGTGGCTTGACATCTCCTCCAAACCCTACAAAGCAAGAAGCAGGCATGCTGAGACAACCGGTGAAAGACCAAGGAGCCAAGGACAAATGCAGAAAACTTACCTCTATGATGTGGGGTAGGTCGACCATCATCGCCTGATGGACGGACTTGACCCGCTCCAAGGCTTCCTCGAGCCTCGCCCTAGTTTGGGCTGAGATCGAACTCCATCGTGAGTCCTCTCCCCCCAAGTATGTCCTAGAGCTACACCTCCTCCTCATCCCAAAGGATGAACCACACCTTCCTTGGGTCTTTAGGACAGGGCCACACTAGGTCGGTGGTCGCCCCCAACCTACTAGAAGGCCTAGCCGACTGATCGGACCACCGCCACTCCTACAACAGTAGGATGGCCGATGGCTCCACCCTAGTGCCTACCTCCCTTGGGCAGGGGATCTCCACCTCCTCAACCTCATGGCCTACCTACAGGTTGCTCCACCTTTGGTCTGGCCATGTCTCCTCCTGACCTCGACAGCTCCGACCAGGAGGGTGAGCCGTGCGTCCCTCTGCTGGGTGAGGTTGGGAGCCCGGTCTCCCTCCTCTATTCCACTACAGCCAATGCGGGAGGGATCATGAGGGTCACCTATGACCTGGCCTTCACCATCACCACCGAGATCGCCACCATCACCTCCATCACCAGTTGCCGTCGAGCTCGCGATCGGCAAGAGATGGCGCCACCCCCGGAGGGGAAGGACGTGTCGCCGCCAGCCTACTTTCGTCGCCGCTCATCGTGACCCACTGTAGGCTAGGCCTCCACTCCTCCCACATGGGAGGTGGGGCAATGGTCAACCCTATCAGTAACTGGCCACTATCAAAACAAGTATAGGTCAGTCACTGCTCAAAAAACTCAAACTATGAGATCAAAAAGACATAGAGAAAGCATACTTGTGACGCAAGCTGGTAGGGCTCTGAAGCCCTAATGCCCTAGCAATGGGCCCACTAGACTGAGCGCCGCTCGTAGGTCATTAGCCATGCCCCCCTCACCTCGACCAGGGGGGAGTCAACCCGGCTAGCTCCCGATCAGCCCTACGAGTCGCCACGACCTCCGGCTCAAGGCTCACCTGACCAGGAGTAGCTGGCGGAGCATCCCCCCATTGTGGGTCATGCACTGGCGCCATCCCCAAAGATGTGCAGGTGTCAAGCCCTGCTCCTCCAACCACCTGGCCTACCCCACCGCACCCAGAGCAGGTAGGGACAAGGCCAGTGATGCCTCCGAAGGGCGCGACGACCGCATCCTGCTTTGCCTCTCGCTCACCGATGGCATCTGAGCTCGTGACGTGCTTGCTTGGTGCAGGAACGTTGCCACGCCTCTTTGCCTCCCACCCACCACCGGTGGATGTAGCCACAGGTTCACGATGCTCCACCGAGGTTGTGATGACCTCCCGGCCTCCCTCATCTTTGAAGGAGATCACGTCGTCACCCATCTTTGTGGGGTCCTCTGACTCGAGCTCCGCCTTGTCGTCACTTTGATTCTCGCCGGCCCATAGCCGCGGGGCGATTTCCATCTCCTTCCTATGTTTCCTTCGAGCCTTCTCAGTTCTCTTCTTCTTCCTATCATCCACCACCTCCTTCATGGTGGCTTGCCAAGCCACACCCTCTGACCCCTTTAGAAGATGTGGCCAGGATTTATAACTATGAGGCCCTACAAAATGGGCGACTTGAAGTCAAATTATAGGAGAGCAAGATCAAAGGGGACACAGAATAAGGAGAGGAGAACATACCAGATTGGGCAGCTTCCTAGCATGGAGAGATCCTGGGCTTTCCTTTGAGGGTCTCCCAGGCCTTCAGTTGCAGCACCCGGTTGAGTCAGCTCCAGACTTCATCCTTTGCCAACTCCACCAGCAACACGTAGTTAGGGTCCATTGGGCCAGAGTACAGCCACATCAGCCATGTCCTTTCCACTAGCAGGGTGACCCGATGGTGGAAGAAGGTGTGGAACACCCACACCCCATCGAGGCCATGCTGTAATAGCTTTTGGAGCTCCACCCCAATGATCTCCAACTTGTTCTACTGGCTAGATAGGCCCCACAACCAACTCTCCTGCCTCTCTGATCTCCTTTTGATGAACGGTGAGAATGGCGCATCCACCGGGTTCCTTGTATAGATCCACTCCTCATGCCACCCCTGGTTGGAGTCACAGGGGGTGTATGTAGGGTAGGAGCCCGACAAGGTCAGCTTCTTCTATAGGGCAAAGCCACCAACCGGTGTGGTCCTGGCCGGCTTCCCCTTCGACAAAGCTTGCCCGATGAAAATGCACCAAAAGAAGTCCATGTGCGGCTCCATCTCGAGGATGGCCTCACAAATGGTGACAGAGCCAGCAACGTGCGGCACCCCAGTCGGGTTGAGGTGCTATAGCTCTAGGCCCCACTCATTGAGGAGCATGCGCAGGATCTAGTGCAGGGGGTATCCTAACCCATGCTCATGGAAGGCGAGGAAGGAGGTGACCTCGCTAGCCCAAGGACACCGAAAATCTTCCCTACCAGAGCCCTCTAGTGCGCCACCTCCTTCGACGGAAGCAGCCCCTTCTCGGCAAAGGCGGCCAGCACCAACTCATCCATAGTGGATGGCGTCTAGCTCGACATTGTGCCCTAGATTTGTGAAATAGATCTGTGAGTTCTCCTCTCCCTCATCCTACCCTCTCTCACTTAGGAACCACTGCGACACGAACGCTCTTGGCGAGAAGGAAGGAGGAGAGGTGGTAGTTGGGGAATAGGTGATGGAATGGGATGAAGGCCTTCTCCCTTCCCCTATTTAAGGAGGAGGTGTAGCAGTTGGGGAGAGGTGAAGGATTGGGGAACAAAACCCTCTTCCTTCCCCCATTCAATGTGGATGGGATGCGGCAGGATGCGTCCTAACTGATGGGATGCACCCTGCCCGATGAGATGATGCCTGGTTCGACGGGACATGGCCTAGGCATGGCCACCACTACCGCATGCTGAGCACGGGAAAACAAGGTGCAATCACATGTAGGAGGTCCTCTACCTTCCTAGGCAAGACTTGGAAGGGCCCAACAATGGGATCTCCACCAAGGAAAGACCAATGGGCTTCCTAAGTCCATCGGATGGCTTAGGTGAATGCTGAGAGACAGGTAAGGAGCAAAGGGATGCCCCATGTGGGCCGTGCTAACTCTATCACAAATGACAAGCACGGATCCCATTCGAACATATCCAAAAAAAACTCCTCAAGCCTATCACTTGAGTCATCGAGGTAACTCTACTAGTCCCTCTTACTTTATTTTATTTTCTAAATGCATAAACATTCATTCATCCATTCTCATATAGGCATTCACACATTCATCCATGCATGCATTCATTCATCCCATACATTCAAAGCATCGCATATGCAGTTAAATGCATCACAATGCTCTATGTTGCATCACCAAGCGGTAGTTGCCTCGTTCAACATGAGCAACGACTGACTAGGGTTCAAAGGCTGGCCCACAAAGGGCTTGAGGCTGCCTTGCATCAAACAGAGCTAGGGGAGAAAATGCAGATGAGCCCCAGCAGCCCTTACCCAATCTACTCTGAAGCAAACAGGGTCATCTCAACCTTCTCATTCGATCCTAACCTCAAGCCATGCCCATAGAATCTCCATCGAGGGGAGGCCAGCGGGCCACCTGGGTTAGTCTCTAGAATGACCCTAGGCATCTGCTAGGATGTGGGTTAAGGAGCAATGGAATACCACATGAGGGCTATGCTGACCCCATCATGAACGACGGACCCGGATTCCACTCAAACATGCCCGTTAGCGAGCTCACCGAGCATGTCACTTGAGCCATCGAGGCAAGCGACATTAGCTCAGCCCCTCTAGTTGTGGAAACCATGGACAGAGTAACGCACAAAACTAGATCCAACCCCTACCGAGCCCAACATGGCTTAGGGGCTCAGGTCGCCCTAACATCGACTCAGGAAATCAACCGACCATGCAGGTCACGAGCGGGACAAACACAGGAGAACACCCCAAACGACTAGTCTATGGCCTAGGAAGAGAGTACCAAGATGCTCAGCCTCCAACTGACTCACCAATCAAACACTGGCTCTAGGGCTACACCCGTGGGTGCGCTCACGCGCACCTGATGTCAAAACAAAAATTCTCTCGTTGGCAACACGAAACCCCCCCCCAGACGATTCTGCCCAAATCGCCCGGGGGCTCAGGGGCTACACCCACGGGTGCACTCACGCGCACCCGCCGTTGGGACAAAAATCCCCTAGATGATTCTACTCGAATTGCCTAGGGGCTCAGAGGCTCCTATTGGGTTCATAAACCTAGGGTCCCTCATGGATCTGCTTCCCAGCAAAAGCTCGGCCCAACAGATGATGTTGTGACTGATGTGTAACTCCTGGGCTGGCCCAAAAAAACCCAATGATAGGCTAGAAGGGCAATCTAGGCTCCAATCGAAAGGCCTAGCCAAGGAGGAACTGACGCTCGCTTCCAACTCTAGGCCCACCTCTCCAATCGAAAGGCCACACTCACTTTTGACTCTAGCCTGCCTCTCCGATCAGAAGGCCACGCTCGTTTCCGACTCCGGCCCTGCCTCCCTGACTAGAAGGCCTGACCTAGGAGGAACTATAACACCCTAGGTGTTTTCACCAGTTAAGCAATGGGCTTGAGCTCAAACATGACATGTTAAGTGGTGATGAAGGTGAAAGATCAAATCTACAAGAGTGAGCTCCAACTTAAACTTGGACAACACACCTTTGCTTACATGTGGACCCTTATTAAGATTATGCAAGAGTAAGGTTAAACATGCTTATTTCATGTACATTACATCAACATGCATCCATCTTTACTAGTGGAAAAGTTTCATGAAGTTTGGAATCAAGAAGTCACATGAAATGATAAGTTATAATCTTTATTGGATTGCTTTATTAAGTGAATGGAATTATAGGTCATCAACCAAACCTTGCTACCTTGCCCAAATGACTCTAATTGAGCTCTACAACAAAAGTCATGAAGGGTTCGTGTTGAGCACATGTCAAGAAAAAGGTCTTAATTGGTCGAAAACCCTAATTCCAGGGTTAATGAGATGCTGCTTTGACCAAGATGAAGAATTGGTTCATGTACCCGATATGAAGTTTGACATTTAATAAAAGTTGAAGTTTGAGTGGAGTAGACCAAACTTTGTTTTTGGACCAAGAGCTAGATCAACTTGGAACTAAGTCAAACCGAGGCTCAAACTTTGAATCTGTAGCTGTTTTCAGTACTTAAAATTTTGCTAAGTTTGGAATTCATCATCGTCGACCTTGACATCTCACGTTCTTGTGATTTTGTTAAACAACTCGATTTGGTCCAAAGATAGAAGTTGGAGTATTGCATTGCGGAGAAGCGCATGCAAAAAGATGGCACTCAGTTTGACCATGTTTTGACCAACAATTTTGGAGTTTGTTAATCACCGTCAATGCATTGACAATGCCATCTTGGAGTGTAATTTACCACTAATCTATTGCCCTAATAACCATGGTCCCTAAATGAATATTGTAGAGTAGTCCGTGTAGATCAAACTTCATTTTGGGCCCAATGTCTGATTCAGCCCATAACTAGCCCGAAGACGCGTCCCACGCCGGCCACATCGTTAACCGCCACCTGTTTGGAATTTTGCCTCAAAGGACGACACGTGTTGTGGACATGGCTGCCATGCACCCCTGCTCTCTACCACGTGCCCCATGCCACACTCAATGTAGTGGAGCACCAGAGCGACTCGCCCTCACTCCCTCAGCCCTCCCTCTGCGCTCTTGCTCTCGGCCACCATGCACGCCGCAGCCGAGCTCGTGGCATCACCATGCCCCCTCGCCTCTGTGCTCCACCGCTCCCCACTGACCATGGCACATCCTTGCACAACAAACACCGCACCTCTGGACCTTCCAGACCGGTGCCGTTGGCCATTGTCGCTCCACGCCGCCGGAGCAACTATCGGCATTCTGCCTGCTCGCGTGGCCAGCAGGCCATAGGCCACCCTAGGCCATGCCATGGTCACCTAGAGGTGCACCAGGGTTAGGGACAACCAGAGCCATCATCATCTCACCGCTGGCGCCACCTCAGCCGGTCGGAGCCGCTGAGCCCGACCACCCCCCTGTGCTGCCGTCGGGAGGAAGGAGAAGGGGGACCAGGCAGTGAGAATAGGATGTTTTCTAGGGCATTAAGTCAAGGACATGTGACTCATTTGAATAGTGCTGAGAAGGATTGGTTCACTAGCTTTTAATTTGTGTTTTCTGTAGGGACGCCGATGCAAGATCTACATCCCTTTTCTTTGGTTTTTATAGATTTGAATGGTCAATTTTGAAAATTCATAGTAATTAGTAGAAAAATCATAAAATAGTAAATGAGGACTTTTTAGAATCCATGTAAAATTATATATGTAGTAGATCTACAATATGGTATGATTTAGTTTAAAGTTTTTGTTGTAAAAATCAATGTATGCAGTTAGGTTTTTAATACTAGTTGTGTCTTGTCTTTTTCATGACTGTAGTTATTGTGGTCAAATAAATATGAAAATTTTGTGGAGTTCCACGAAGGTGATGGTGGAGGTCTTGTAAAAAATTTCAGGAGTTTAGGTTTGATGATTTAAGAGTTATAAAAATAACAAATGCCCTATGCTGCTTTGCTCCTATTCTGAATAGGCCTTAATGTTTGAATTAATTGGCTCAGTTAAGTTATGAATCATGACTTGATGACAATAGAGGAGTTGTATTACTTTTCTTAAGATTTCTAAAAAGCTAAAGAGAATAATTTTTGGTGAAGTGGATTTTTAGTTATTGTTGCTTATATTTCTATGGTTGTTTCTGCCCAAACCAAGATAGGGTTACCTTGTTGGTACCATGGGGCCTTTTTAATAGTAGAATTAGCTTTAGGTGTTTATAAAAAAGTTGTTTAGAATTTGCTAATATTTCTAAAAAGTATAGAACCACATTTATTGGACATGTAGAACTCTAGTTATAGCTGTTTAAAGTGGCATGTCAGTTTCTAGTCCATATTTTGGACAGAGATGCATTTATTCGATTAATTGACCTTATTAATTGTAGAATCATCTTAAGATAAGAATAAGAAAG
>NW_027097240.1:0-60000 GCF_019320115.1 Miscanthus floridulus
GGAGCGACGCTAGGGTGCCCCCAAGCATCGGTAGCCTAGGGCTTGTCTTCTTACGCCCATGCCTTGGCTAGCATCGTTACCCAGGCAGGAGCCAAGGGCCAGGACCGGAGATGCCGTAGATTAGGAGCCTAGAGCTTGGGGAAGCCCCCGAGCCTCAGGCAGAAGCTATGGTCAAGTAAGGTTAGCTAGGTCTATTTGCTAGAGGGTGTGCATGAGTGTGCCCAATGGGCATGTCCCCTCAGCCCCCGGGCGATCATGAAAGGGTCGATCGGGGGGTCTTCTTCGTTCGAGAACTATTGGATCTGAGGCTTAACATACCCATATGTTAGGATCTCATTAGGTAGTCTGCCCGCCTCTATAATATGTTAGAATCATTGTTAACCGAGGCAGTCTTGGTGCATGTCTATAAAAATGATGTTTTGAGAGGCGAGTGACTTGTGATGCCTGCTTCTAGTAATAAAAAAATAACAAAAAAGCCACAACTTCCACCACAATTATTCCATGCCCCCAATCACCACCAATCCAATGCTACCCTTAGTCACTGTGAGCTTCTGCTTTTGCTTTTGCCACTGCACCATCGCTCCTCAATGCCCCTAGCCAGAGGTCGGATCTGTGTAGCCCTTGGCCCCAAGGTTGGAAGGCTATCCTGTGCCCTGCACCGTCGCTCCTCGATAGTTGCAACCAGAGGCTGAAGCCAGTGCTGCCCTTGGCTACCACATAGGGATGGCAACGGGGTGGGTTCTGCTCAGGTGGAGTGTCCGTGGACCCTCCCCCAAAACCCATGAGGAAAACCCGCATCGACCCTAAACGCCAATTCGGGTGGTAATCCGGACCCGCCCCCAAACTCGGCGAGGACCAGAAACCTAAGTTCCATCGACATAGGAGCATAAGTTGCACAACATTCAGTAGGATTGTATTACAAATTTGCAACCAATTTCATTAGCAAAGATCACATATCATAAGAGCACAATATTCAACATCAACAGGACAACTAAAAGAGAGAAGTCACCGCCTAAGCAAGATGAGTCAAAGCAAATTGTGATAGCTTTGGCTCCAGATCAGCAGAGGCAATCTCCTCATGTGTCTTGTTGTGGTCCTCTAGTGCAACATCCTACTCATCCTATATGGGGGACTTATGTGTGTGGGTGTCGTATCCGCCAATGGCAGCTATGATGCAACAAATGCAAGTAGTTGCTGCTGTGACAAAGTCCACAAGGGCTTGGGATTTGATTGTTGTTCTAGAGCCTCGCGCTCCTGAAGCTAGTGAAGTCACTTGTCCTATTGTGTCCCAGTCTCTTGAGACTTGTTGTACCTATGTAGGACTATGCAGGCCGAGGAAGTATCCGTGGGGGCCTTCTTTTCGATCACCCCTTCACGGGTGGTGGGTGACATCTATGCCGAGCTATAGCAGAGCGCTAACCACCGATGGACACACGGCCATGAGGGTAGAGGGGTAGAGCAGTGGTCTAACAAGCTAGCCTACTAGGGTAGCGGGGGTGTGTGGGGCTAGTGTGTGGCTGCATTTGGTGGATGACCTGACGGTGCAACCGCATGACACCAATGCCAAGAGAAGGCATGACTACATGACATCGACGCTAAGTGGAGGAGGGCTCTCCTTTGCCATCCATACCGCCATGTAGCCCTTGGCCCTGAGGTAGGAAGGCTCTCCTTCGTGCTCGCCACCACCACACTGCAATGCATGCAACAAGAGGTTGGATCTAGTGCCGCCCTTGTCTTGATCTCGGCTGACCTCCACATCATCATAGATAATGCACCACCACATCATCCTCGTCTATGCAATCCGTGCCGCCACCTTCAAGTCAAATAGCACCTCCACCTTCAAATCAAACAACAAAAAACAAGTGGAGCTGGGGGTGGGATGCAAGCACCATTGGTGGAGGTGGGACAAGGCCAGGCATTAGTGGAGCTGGGGGTGGGATGCAAGCACCATTGGTGGAGGTGGGACAAGGCCTAATTTGCTGGGTTGCTGCCTTTAGTTCCTACCCAACGACCAAATCTCGTTGCTCCTCCTCCACCGCATCATGGAGAAGACCGAGGGGGAGATGGGAATTGAAGGGCCGAGGACCATATGGTGCTTGGGCAGATGGTGGCAAATGCATCACTTTGGATCTCGCAATAGGGAGCACTTCAGCGGAGGTGGTGGTGCTTGGGAGGCGAGTGGATCTAGCATGTTAGAGGGGGCGGTGGTGGTCGTGGGAGGGTGTAGGATATTGATCGAGCAGTGAAGCAGATTGAGAGGGTGGGGAGACTGAGTGTGAGATGAGGTGGCAGTGGTGTGATTGAGATAAAGCTAGCTAGCATTGTGGTTAAGGAATGCAGTTAGGGTTTTTAATTTGTTGGGTGGGTAATTTCATAGGCGTCCCATCTAGGACACCCGTGTCTCCTAAGCTAATAATTGTAGTAGTGGCCAACCCCTATATCTTCTAATCTGCAAGTTTCTCGATGATGTTTGTGGGCATTTAGGGTGTCCTTACCGATCTAGAACAACCCCAAGTGTGCCCCCAGATGAGCTCCATCCTATGAAGGATTTCTAGATTCTTCGTGGCCAATCTGTTGAAACTGGCTAAGCCAATCGATCTGGCTAAGCCAGTCGATCCTCGAGTTGTCTAAATGAATGATTACCATGTGGTGCGGGCATGCTAGCACTTATTTGGATATGGAACCAGATTTGCATTGAAATGCATATCGTCATTCGGCGTACACCAAGGATGTTGGACACTATTTATTTGACCTAGAGGACATGTCCATGATGTTTTCACAAAAAGGAAAAAAACAAGACATGTGCCACTACCCCAGATATGGACATCACTATCGGTTCAAAACCCCCTTTCACTGCCGGATTTTGAACCGACAGTGGCATACCGGCAGTGATGGGGGGTTGACATCACTGTCGGTTCTTAAAAACCGACACTGATCTACAGGCAACAGTGTCGGTTCCTTGGTCCACCCGGCAGTGTCTAGTTAAATAACACTGCCAGTTTGTAGTCCCAACCGACAGTGAAGGTTGAATCAAGAGTGTCAATTCTTGGGTCAAGCCAGTAGTGTTGAGCAAGCCTACACTGTCGGTTCATGGCTCAAACCGGCAGTGTTGTCGTAACCATCACTGTCGGTTCATGGCTCAAGCCGGAAGTGTTGAGAAACCCAACACTGTCGGTTTGTTGCTAACCGATAGTGATGGTTACGATAACAATGCCAGTTTGTTGCTAACCGGCAGTGATGGTTACGACAACACTGTCGGTTTGTTGCTAACCGGCAGTGAGGGCCCGTTCACATTTTATTGTTTAATAATTTATTTTAATTTATATTTTTTCGTGGAATCGGGTTTCGCTTTATATACGCTACGTAGACGACATGGCCATCAATATTAAACATTACAAATGTTATGGTTACAATTCAAATGTTCTTATCTAGATCTCGATCCCAAAATAAAAAAGAAATGTTCTCGGACTTCACAGATTGTGCAATGCTTCTCGGACTTCTTACAATAATCTGGTGAGCCACTCTGGGCCATACTAGTCCTTGTACTTCACGGATTGTGCAATGGAAAATACTCTATCTTTTTCCAACACCTCGGCTAAGATGAATTTTGCCAGCTCCGATTGCAGTGCGACGATCTCCATGTCTAACAGTCTTACGTGGTTATATTTCTTGCGCTGTCCTTCAAAAAAGATGATATCCAAAGAGGAACAGTAAATCATTTTGTTGAATTATTAACAGACATAAATGAAATGGGGATTATACACACCGACTTATCGGCTTCTTCTGATTTCCCGCCGTTGTAGCGAAGCATTGCCCACATTACATAAAACCCGCATTCGTTGTTTCCCGCCGGTAGTGATGGGTACTTCCCCTCCATTTTGACAACCTTGAATGGGACCTGCGTCCCACCGATATGTCTTCTTCGGACATTGAGCAACATTAAAGGGAGAAACAATAGAAAGCGGTATGTGTGATTAGAAAATAATATGTTATTAGGATCGCTGAATAATTCAGCACTGCCACCAGTGTATCCAGATGATGAAATGGTTTTTTCTTTGAGTCCCACACCTCAATCAGATTTTTAGCAAGATTGACACAAATGAAGATGAAATGGTTGCTGCAATCACAGAATCCTAATTATCGAATAATCTTAACGAAAAAAGAAGCATAAAATTAAAAGCCGAGAACACATACTCGCAGTTGTAGGCTAGAAGTATGTGGGTTTTGTTCTTCATCGTGAATTCGTCGAAAACAGCAATCAATCTCTATTTCAGGTCTTCCACGTCACATCCATGGAGGCCTAGACATGTCCTCTCATTGACTCGCAAGGGGTCCAAGAAGCCTATGTAATCCCATTTGCTCTTTAGAATGCAAAATTTTGCTATACACCTACATAAAATCATGGGAAGTGCTCAAAAGTTAACAATTTGTGTCTCGAGAGAGTAGTTAATTGTAATATCGTGCGTGTAGGGTACTTACATAGTCCACAACGTCAACATTTGAACATCGAGAGAGCGTTTCTGGTATAGCTGGAACAAGCACTCCCACTCGACATTGAACTTCTCTTCTTCAGGATAATGGAAAACATGTGGCAAACGGATAATAACCTCAAAACCAAAGTCATCCGTCTCTGTTGCTTGAGCCATGTAATATTCATGTAACTGGCGCATATATGTTGTCAGATTTTTATACTCATGATCGGGAACCAAAAGATTACCCCTTTCATACATCATTGCCAGTGTTCCCGTCCCTTGTACATTATAATAGATGTTCGTGGCCTCTTCCATGGTTAATCCTGGGTTTTCTTTGATGTACTTCTGTATTTTCCTTAAATCTTTATTGTGTATTTCTTCGTCTCTTGTCGTAGCATATTTATTCTGTGTTTGCCTTTCAAATTTGGACTTCAACAAATATGAAGGCAGTGAGACACAGAGATTGAAGAAACTAACACAATCTTCCTTCGAGATGTGTGCTGTAATTTTTTCTTTCATCAATGTGGTAACGCTGCCACCGAACGGCCTTTTTCTTTTTTGTTGGTCCACTTTAGGAGCATTAGCGACCGAATTCAAGGACCTTTTCTACGACTGCGAGGATGTCCTTGATCTTGTTTTGGGCTGAGGTGGAGGAGGAGGAGGAGGAGGATGACGATGAGAATTCTGTTTTCCCAGCGCTGATGAAGATGGAGGAGGAGGAGTCTCTTTTCTTAGGGCTGATGAAGATGGAGTCGGACGAGGAGGAATAGAAGGAGACCTCTGTCTTCTCAAGGGTGATGGCACCAGATGAGGAGGGGAGTGATCTCTGTTGGGAGATGGTGAGTGATCATCGCGGGTGGGCGAAGACTCGCAGTTGTCCTCATCATCAGAGAACAATTGATGGTCAAGCTTAATGAAGCGCTTGCGCCAGGCCACTTGAGAGCCCTTGTTTTGACCAAGTTTTGGCCTGTCTTCTGCTATGGGGTACTCAATGGGTATCTTATTATACTTTTTATCAAGTATTCTATCAATGGTGATGCAAGCGTACCCCTGTGGAATTGGGCGGCCATTAATTGTCCCATCTCCCGTAGGCCAGGCCTAGCCAAGCACCACCTTGTCCTTTGTCCATTCCTGACGGATGTATAACTTGACATTGACGAGTTCAGTGATGCTGTCCACCAGATGAGGCACATTCGTCTCTTCTTCATCGAGCAGGGTCGATCCACAGCTACTATGTCCCCTAAACTGTGGGCTAAAGGCAGTAGGAGTAAGGTTTTGTGGTACTCCTAAGCCCTTGGATAGCAAAATGTGCTTGACTCGTGCTTCAACAGTCGCCTCAATCCATGCTTCCATTCTGTCTTCCATCTCTTTTAGTCGCCTCAAATACTCTGCCTCCTATTCTGCTCTACCCCTTAAGTGGCGTCGGTAAGTGTTAGATTCTTGGGGGAATGCTAGTTTCCAAGGAACAACACCAGTTCCTCTAGTGCAACCAAGGTGCTCCTTGGTTCCGAGTGCTTGGGTGAGCACATCTTTCTCCCTATTAGAAGTGCGAGTCCCTTGCCTCACCTCCTCAGTTACCTGGGAGATCCTCTGGGTGAGTTCGCTCGTGGGTTCATTTGTGGAGCTAAAGCTCCCGTCCTTGGCGTGCCGTACATTCCTCCCCATACAGTATATTACCGATCTGGGCTCCCAATCGGCGGTCTCAACCTGAACGCCTTCCTCAACAAGGTGATCCATCTTTTGAAGTTTTGCTTCAAATTCTGGCATCTTTTTTGGCGTAGCCACGAGAGTCGAGATGATGAGGATTCATTGCTTTCTACGAGTTCTCCTTATTCTTCCTGCTCAGTTCTAAGTACTCCTTGGATAACCTATATTCCTTGAAATCCTGCCAGAAGTCCTTCTGCTTGCTAAACTATCCACCATCAAAATCAGGATCTTTATTTTGGAGGACAAAATTCTTGTACAATGTCCCCTTGAAATTCTTGAAGCATGTCCCCATGATTTCTTTTGCTTTTTTCTTGACTAACTCCCTGTCATACTCCCTTGGGAAAGCGAAATACTCTGGGATCTTGACATCCCATATGTAATCCTTCTCACTTTCGGGAACCCTCCATGGGTCATCATCTTTCCCAATCCACTTCCTGTACCTAATCGGGATGAAGTCCCTAACAAGTAACCCAAGGATAGTCTTGTATTTGGTCAAAGCTATAGGCGGTGAGAGTGGATCCCCAAATTCATCGAACTCAGTAATGTGCCATTGTGCATTCCTACCAACAGGAATCTTTGACATGCCTCACTTGGATCTAGCCTTCCTGCTACCTGAACCCTCTAGCATCTTGGCTGGTGGAGGTTCCTGCTAGAAGCACCAAGTAAGCTATGACCCTCACAATTGATTAGCGTGTGTGGCTACATAGTCACATGATACCAAAGTTACCTGGCCATCTTGGTCATTTTGACCCAGATCGAGTAGGCCGGACGGGGTCCATGGCTGCTCGTTCTCACCGTCCTGATTGACACCGTCACCATTTGTCAGATCATGCGGCTCTCCCGTCTCAGCGATATCAGCCGCTTCTTGTTGCCGATCTGTTCTTCGGCGATGGGGTAACAGGCGACGATGAGTCATGGCTGTGACACGATCGTGGTTAGTTTTGGATGCAGACAACTACTAATAGCATATGTTCATATATATATATATATACATATATATAATATGTTTAATGCAAAGTCTAATAATAAGTCCACATACAACAAAGTCAAATAATAGCATATGTTCACCTAGAACAAATTCATTGTTTGATTGACCACATACAACAAAGTCCACCTACTGTTCTATGAAACTAAGCCTACATCAACTTCCAAATTAGAAAAGCAATGACCATAGCCATAAATAAAAGCATGACATCTTTCCAAGACCAAGGAGCAATTCTCCTAATCTTCACATCTCTGGCGGGTGGCTTCTCTTCAATCTCCAGTGCCAGCGGATGGCCATGGTTTGCATTCATTGGACCATAGTAGGCCAGTTGCCCATGGTTTGCAAGGTAGGCCGAATGACTATAGTAGGCCCTCAAAGCTTCAGCTTTTGTGTTGTACTTTTTGTGCAAATTACTAGGGTAGCGATTGACTTGAGCATAGCAATGTTCCCAGGTTCGATAAATCCCAGGCATGTGACCAACATGCACTACATACCATGCCATGGTTGCCTATACATTTAAGTAAATTAGGTATGTGGTAAGTGGTAATAGTAACTCACTGAACTAGGGAAGCTTAAGAGTAAGAACATTGTTCGGCAATACATTGTCAGTATTGCTCATGTGCAAGATGAATAACCAAATTCTTCATTGCTCCCAATAGTCATATTATACCGATTGGTTTATGAATTTTGGAGGAAGCTGAAATTGACTTATATAGTCATATCTTAATAAAATTCACTTATTCAGGTGTCACCTATCTATGTCATGTTTTACATTGCCATTAGTATCTAAAAAACCTCTCATTGATGAACAAATAATTGAAAACCACATCTTCCAAGAAATTAAAAAATCAACTAGATGCATTTTTCGGATGCTGGTGCATGTCTGTGCCATTGAAATGTATCATTTCTTCTCCTAACTGACAGAGAGGCGAGAGCACACAAATTTGTACTTGAACATCAAATATGTAGCTACAGTGTTTGTATCAAGATCACACAATACATCATGATCAGTAATCATCTAAAATCTGCTAGAAAAGACTATCTTAGTAAGGATGCTAGAAAGCTCATAAAAAACAAGCAAATGTTGTCCGAAGTCACAAGGCAGTTCTTTATTTTTCGTTCCAGACATTTAAAAATCGAATGCTTGGGATTGTTGCCTGAACAAACAAACATACCCTAACAGCATCATCAATGTGGGCATACACTGTCAATTGTCTTAAAAACTATAATACACATAGGAGTGGATGTATTAGAACTAATTTTTCCTAACATAGTGTATATTTGTCACTTTCTTCTTGTCCCAACCACTCCATGTTATGCCATCTTGTGACTCGGTCACTTTACTCATCCCGTGCTCTATCTAGCAATCCACGAAGCCACCGAGGTCCCTGCTTTTTTCCTTTACCTGGCATCCGAGCCTACGTGGTCTAAGGAGACCACTAATACTCACGGAAGATGGAGTTGAGATGACCATGATTATACGTGTGATGTGGATGATACAAAAAAACCAGCAATGTTACTAGCCATAGGTGGTGGAAGGTAGGAACCAGGAGGGAGAAGCGCTACTATGAGGCGCTAACACCGTGGGGCATTTCATCAAACACACAGCGGGTAGTAAGCCATGCACTCACCGTGGGGGAGGGAAAGCAGCTGTCCGCGTGCTCCTGAAGGCCTCGGTGGTGGGAGTGCTCCTAAACGCACTCACCGGGAAGGAGGAGGGGCACGGCCGGTGTCGTGGACGACGAACGAGGGCACAGATGGCGCGGTGCTCTGGCTTGGGGCGGTGGATGGCGTGGGGTAGTGCTCCGGCGTGGGGCGGTGCTCCTAGGCGGTGCTCCGGCGTAGGGCGGTGGACGGCGTGGGGTGGTGCTCTGGCGTGGGGTGGTGCTCCGGCGGTGCAGGGGGAGGGGTTGGCACGGGGTTGAAATGAATTTGGATAATTTCAACCCGCGCCTCTTTTATCCTAGTATCTCATCACTACCGGTTGTAAGTCGAATCCGACAGTGATGGGGGTACATCACTACCGGGTAACTCCCCAAACCGACAGTGATGGTGTACATCACTGCCGGGTCATTCTCTAAACCAGCACTGATGTGGTTTAGTAGTTAGGTCTTAAGTATTATAACTTTTCATTTTGTTTCGAACTCCTCCGGCTGTCTCAACTGTTAAGACCCTTCAACCAAGCCCCTGAGACCCGTGTTCGAGTCCCAGGTGGCCCAAATTTTTTTGTTTTTTTATAAATTATTAATTTACTTAGGGAAATAGGTCATCACTACCAATTTTGCTTGTAAACCGACAGTGATGGGGTACATCACTGCCGGGTCATTCTCCAAACCGGCAGTGATGTGGTGTAGCTATTAGGTGTTAAGTTAGGTGTTAAGTAGGATAACTTTTTGTTTTGTTTCGAACTCCTCCTACTGGAGTAGCGGTTAACACCCCTCAACTTAGCCCTCGAGACCCGTGTTCGAGTCCCAAGCGGCCCAAATTTTTTGTTCTATTTTATAATTTCTTAAGCGGCCTCAAGGTCAAAAGAAAAAAGTAAATAACCCTAAGCACACATCCTATACTAGCGCAGCTGTTAAGTCTCTAAACTCTGCGGCCCGAGACCCGAGCTTGAACCCGAGGGCTGACACAATTTTTTTTAATTTTTTAAATATCACTGTCGGTTTTTAAAATAAACCGACAATGATAACTAGTATCACTATCGGTTTATTCTCATCAATGCCAGTTTTTTGAAACCGATAGTAATGTTTATATATATTAAAAAATTTCTTTTATATACCTCAGAAAAAGTTTGGCACCATTCCGGATCTTTTCGTGGGTAGACTCAGTTCAACCTATAATTAAACGATCTCGTCGCGCGGAAATTCAATTAAACCTCAGAAAGTAGCAAACCATCTCCGGGAAATCCCAAACTTGGTGTTTCCTTCACACGTGGCATGTGCAAGCCTAAGAAAAAGTTTGAGACCAATACGACACCAGAATGCCTATGAACCACATAAACCTTGATAACCTATATGTATAGTCATGGTTCGATGAAATGGCATATGTACCTCTGTGAAGCATGTATACTCCGCCTACGTCGAAATGGCTTGAAATTTTTTTGGCAAGCATGTACACCCAAATTAAGACCCCACACAGGATCTGAGGTTTTTCTGATCAGTTTTTTTTATTTATTATATTTTTCTCTCTACCGAATGAGACAAAAGAGGGCGAATTTCATCTTGGACCCAATAGATTTTGTCATCTACCTCAACAAAATTCTTATCCCTAGGGCACATTGGAGCCTGTGTAAAATTTTAGCACCATTCCGGATCTTTTTGTGGGTAGACTCAGTTCAACCTATAATTAAACGGTGTCGTCGTACAGAAATTCAATTAGACCTCAGAAAGTAGCAAACCATCTCTGGATACGTCGTACAGAAATCCAAACTAGGTGTTTCCTTCACACGTGGCATGTGCAAGCCTAAGAAAAAGTTTGAGACGAATACGACACCGGAGTGTATATTTCTAGTTTCCCAACAAATGTTACACGAATTACATGCATGACAATTATTAAACACACAAAGCCATACAAATTAAAATTAGAACCCAATTAAACTACGACCTTGAAAACAACCTAATAAACATTAATTACTATCAGAATCACTACCGGGTTCGATCGGGCCATGCACACTAACATGCCTCTATAGCCATATATGGTAACTGATGTCACGGATTATGTATCCGCTTGTATCGATGAAGTCCAATGCACGTATGAGTGCACTCTCTCGTGCCTCACAATACCGAAAGAATGGTCGGCCATAGATGTAACCTCCTGAATGACCACTACCCCTATTAGTAATCCTTATGCAGTACTGGTGTCCTTCTACAGTGAGTTGGTAGAGCTTACCATTGTAGAAGTCCCAATCGTACCCGAGTTGCTCCGTAGCTTGGTCTAGAACGGCCCACAAGCCACATGCAGCATAGGTAAGGTCCTGGAGCGCAATCTGCATGTGGAGAAAAAGAAAAAAATAGAGAATGTTATTACAATAATAAACAACAAATAACCACGACTCAGGTATAAGTGACCATTTTGCCACATCCGCACGGTTGTAGCTCGCAAACCATTCGCTTGCTTGCGGGACGAGGATATCACCAGAATTCAAAGCAAGTGCCTTGAATTGCGAGAAATCAGGCACATCATAGCAAACACATCGAAGTGCCTCTAAACAGATGCGCATGGTACTGAATTGGGCGCTTATCACATCTGGGGTCTGTCTTCCCGTCTCGTGGATATGGTTCCGATGGTTTGCATCCCTCAAAGGGATGGAAAAACTGAGTTCACACGTCCATAACTGACCACTTGTATTAGATGCCGTGTTCTCGACGATGTCCGAGATAAATAACCAGCTAAGTGCTGTTCATAGCCAATCTATTAGGGATATAGTCTGTGACATATATGTATGCAACAATGATATTAAACTAATTACACTTATTTGTTAGCATCAAAAAATAAAAGATGTTGAAAAATATTTCATACAATAGCTGGAACATGGAACCGTGGAATGGCCACATTAGGAGCGAATGGCTCATTGCTAGGGTGGAAACCTGGTTCTTGTGGTGGGGGAGGTCCGTTGTTCATACCACCTGATCGATAAAAAGCCAAAAAATATGAACATAAAATATATGCACAAAAAATTATTCCAAGTAAAATGTGGCAACATAATTAAATATAGATCGAATGCAAGGAATAAGAATATATATATAAATGTAGAATGCAAAGAAACATGAATATAAATATAGATCAAATGAATATAGATAGAATATTGGAGAAGACAACATATCAATACCATTGAAAAATGTAGGAGCCATGACCAAATCATGTAGAGAGAGTGGATTTCTTGAGAAGTGAGAGTGAAACGTGAGAAATGAGACTGTGAGAGTTCGTGGGTGGGTGGGATCGATGTATGTGGCCAGCGGTTTGTTTTATAAAGGGAGGCATGGACATCACTGCCGATTTTTAAGTAGAACCAAGAGTGAAAGTTAATATCACTATCGGTTTGTAAGTAGAACCGACAGTGAAGGTGCATATATGTAAAGGATATATTTATTTAGATAGTACAGTGGAAAAGTTTTAACAACAATGATACATTTATTTAGATAGTAATGAAATACATCAAAAAATAACAAAAATATTAGAAATAAATTACATATACGATAACAAAGACCTTACACTAAAATTCCATATACGATAACAAAGACCTATTTGCGTACATGTCAATGTTACAATCAATGTCTATCAACACATTATAATGTAACCACCTTAGTAGCATTCTTCTAGCATCAACTAGGGGCAAACAGTAGCACCGAGGTGGTCTACAAGCTATACAGGTTGGAGATGACAAGGTGGCATCGATAAATCCGCCTTATCTATACATGGCTTTTTTCTAGATGTGCACCGCAGCGGATGGCTCTGTGAACCTCATGGCATCTCCAATCTTTGGCGTTGCTCTATCTTCAGTAGCAATCTTCTAGTACCTCTTGTGTGCACCATTTTGGTGGACTACGACGCATAACGATATATGTGGTTTGTTGTGAGAGGAAAACATTGTATCTTGCCTGATAAGGCCTGCCTGAAACCAACATGCATGGAGAGGCTAGCTCCTGGCCGAGGGCCATTTTATAAAGGCTAGCAGTTGTGGTACATTTTTATTTCTGAACTAAAGCTATCAGGGTAGGTGGGAGTAGTGTTCCAACTATTGTGGTTGGTGGGAGCACTTTTGGCATGTGAGGAGCATCTACACATCACTGTCGGTTTTAGTTTAAAAATCGACAATGAATGGGGTACATCACTACCGGTTTTGCTTGTAAACCGATAGTAATGGGGTACATCACTGCCGGTTCATTCCCCAAACCGGCAATGATGTGGTGTAGCAATTAGGTGTTAAGTTAGGTGTTAAGTAGGATAACTTTTCATTTTGTTTCGAACTCCTCCTACCGGTGCAACGGTTAAGACCCCTCAACTTAGCCCCCGAGACCCGTGTTCGAGTCCCAGGTGGCAAAAATTTTTTGTTCTATTTAATAAATTACTAATTTACTTCGGAAATAGCTCATCACTGTCGGTTTTTATTGTAAACCGACAGTGATGGGGGTATATCACTACCGGGTCATTCTCCAAACTGGCAGTGAAGTGGTGTAGTAGTTAGGTGTTAAGTAGGATAACTTTTAGTTTTCTTTCGAACTCCACCTGCTGGCACAACGGTTAAGACCCCTCAACTTAGCCCCCGAGACCCGTGTTCGAGTCCTAGGTGGCCCAAATTTTTTTGTTCTATTTTATAATTTATTAAATGAATTTTCTCTGTGTACCTTCTTTCTTCGTGGCCTTCTTAGCGTTCCTCTTCATCTCGGCCTGATCTGGAGACTAGAACAGTACACGCATCAAGTAAATGGATCACTCAATAGTTAACACACAAGCCACAGGCATTCCCATTCACATCTCTAGGAGCACATACATCAATGGTAACTTAAGGTTGGAGGAGGAATGGAGCTACTACACCTTTGCTCAATGCCGACTATGGGCTAGGCTCCTTCGAGTATTGTGAGCAGGGACTACAAACTGGTTGGGGACCAGTGGCACCGAGGAGCTATGGATCCCTCACTACTAGTAGTAGTTCAGAAGAGAATGGCCTTCTATCGGAAGTCTAGACATATATATTTATATTTATATTTAGCTGGTGTTTAAATTCAGTGTCGACAAAAGATGCTCGACTGTCCACCAAGGGGTATCCCACGATGGTAGATTTGTCATAGAGGTGAGCGAGATCATGAGCAAGATGGTAATACAAGCACCAAGATATAAGATTTAGACAGGTTTGGCCGTCAGTATGACGTAGTACCTACATCCTGTGTTCTGATATATTGCATTGAGATGTATCGATCGTGATGTATTTTGTCCGCTAGGGGACCCCTGCCTCTCCTTATATAGTCTGGAGGAGCAGGGTTACAAGGAAAGTATCATATTGGTACTATACAATATCTTGCGGTGCACGCCGAGTAGCGCCGTGCATGCCTTGATCTTGTGGGCTAGGCCACCTCTGATGGTGCGGCTCATGTCTTGTCTTGTGGATACCGGGGGCCATACCCCCACAGCTAGTCCCCGAGCCTGACCGTAGGTGACGTAGTCACGTGGTGCCAGGGTCAGAAAGTAGAAGACCAGCCGAGTAGGCAGTCAGTCCCCAAGCGTAGCCTCGAGATGAGAAAAAGCACATTCACTGCAAGGTGAGGTGTGCCCACTTAGTCCTTGAGCCTACTGGAAGATGAAGAATGAATCTTGTAGCAGGGTCAAAGAAAAAGAAGTCTGAAGGCTTTGTCGACGTCATCCGACATGCGCGTATCAAGACCCCAGATGTGCTGCCCAAGATCAGCACCCTAATCCGAACAGCATGGAGCAGCTTGATAGCACACCGACGAGACGTAGCAAGATCCAACCACCAAGGGAGCACCGAGGAGTCCCCGACGTCGCTGGCGATGTCCGAGCACCGAAGAGCGAGGAGTCCCCGACATCGCTGGTGATGTCTGAGCATGAAGAGCGAGGAGTCCCCGGCGTCGCAGGCGATGTCCGAGCATCGACAAGTGAGGAGTCCCTGACTTCACTGGCGATGTCTGAGCACCGAGGAGCGAGGAGTCCCCGGCCTCGTTGGTGATGACCGAGCACCGAGGAGCGAGGAGTCATCGGCGTCGCTGGCGATGACCGAGCACCGAAGAGCGAGGAGTCCCCGACGTCGCTGGCGATGACCGAGCACTGAGGAGCGAGGAGTCCCCGATATCGCTGGCGATGACCGAGCACCGTGGAGCGAGGAGTCCCCAGCGTCACTGGCGATGTCCGAGCATCGAGGAGTCCCCGGCGTAGCTAGTGATGTTCGAGCACCAAGGAGTTCCCAGTGAATCTGGCAAGGTCTGAGCACCGGCGTAGCTGGCGACGTCCGTGCGGTGAAGTGTGCCCACTTAGTCCTCGAGCATGAAGTAACCGAGCACCGAGGAGTCCCCGGCATAGCTGGCGATGAAGCACGAGTGACGAACTGTCTGGTCAACTGGTCGGTGGCGAAGTGAGCATTGACTAGAAGTGACCGACGAACAGTCCAATCAACTGGTTGGTGATGAAGTCCAGAACCTAGCGGTCTGACCAATTGAACGGTGGAGAAGTCCGAGCACTAGGTGGTCCGATCACCTGGACGATGGTCCTACAATACAAACATGTAGAACGGGTAGTACATGAAGTAAAAATATATGAACTCCGGAGAAAAATCAGCAATGGTGATGAAATAGCATATGTAGCTCAGCGATCAGTTGGTGTGAAGATGTATTTAATATAAACAGCCCGAACAGTTAGTGTCTAGCTGAGTCTCTAGCCCTAGCTAGCCTGTTAACCATAACGCGGAGCGTGGAGCCTGTGCACATGTAGGAGGAACAGGCGTGACCAAGGAGCCACTGCCAACCACCCATAACGCAGAGCACGGAGCCCGTAGCACATGTAGGGAGGAGCTAGAGACAGGGCCATCTCTGGAGGCGTCCGAGCATCAATGCGACTGTTTGGGGGTTCAGAAAATCATTTGTAGAGCAAACATGGAGAAAACAGTTCGAAGAAACATCATGGCGATATACGGAGATTGGAAAATATTTAGAAGAATACTAAAGCGTGACTTAGCTTTAGACAGAAAGTCTGGTCGGTGACGTATGGCGTTATCTAGTCGGCATTGACGGTGAGCACCTGACGTCGGCATATTTGCTGAGTTGGCAGAGTATTAACGAAGAGGAGAGAGGAGATGAGAGTTTCATCAAGATCAAAAATCCTTCATGGTTATCTGCATAATGATTACATAGTTAACAATAATCTAACTATCTTTACATGCATCAACAATGAGGGTCTCATTGTGATCAAGCCGTATGTAAGCAGGTTTGTCACCCTCTTGAAGGATAGGTAGGGGTATGTTCGCCCCGAATGGAGGCATTTCCTGATAGCCCCTGTAGTCTTCTTCGTCAATCACTCCATCGACATCGACAATCTTCCTTTTTCCCTTCTAGGACTACTTTTAGCCTTCCTTTTGTCTTGTTGTCCATTGCATAGAAGACTTGCATAACATCCCTTGCAAGGACGAAGAGGTCGTCTCTGCATGCGGTCTTAGTGAGATCAACGGTAGTGAACCCTTCGTTGTCAGTGTTGATTTCCTCGAGCCGGAGCCACTGGCAGCGAAAAAGAGCTACCTTCAACGGATCGCAGGCTAGCTCCCATATCTCCTCTATGAAACCATAGTATGTCGCCTGCACGTTGTCATTTTCATCGTGAGCATCAAAACGAACACCACAATTTTGGTATGTGCTCTTTCTATCTTGCTTTTTTATGTAAAATGTGAATCCATTGATCTCATACCCTTAGTACTTAAGATATGTACTCGAACGTCCCTTGGCTAAGGCATCCAGTTGATTACCCAACTTTATTCCAAGCAAGCGACGTCGCAACTAGTTGACAAATTCCTCCTTATGTTTTTTATCCAACCAAGCATGTGACCTGCTCGGATACAGAGTTTGCAACGACTGCATGTGCTCGTCAATGTATGGCATCACACCCTCGGCTTGCTGGAGAACAGTGAACTATGCCTGTCTAAAAGAAACAGGGTCGTCTACCGTAACAGATTTCTCCCCAATCATTCCTTTGTCACGTAGTCTTCCCTCATGACGAGATTCTGGAACTCTGACCCTTTTGATGTCTAGATAATATGTGCAGAACTCAATGGCCTCCTCCGTTGACCATCCTTCAACCATGCCCCCTTCTGGCCTAAATCTGTTCCTAACATACCTCCTGAAAACTTTCATCAATCTTTCGAAAGAGAACATCTGATGCAGGTACATTGGGCTAAGGGCTCTAATTTGGTCAACAAGATGAATGAGTAGATGCAATGAGATATCAAAGTAAGTCGGCAGGAAATGCATCTCAAGCCTAATGAGAGTTTCGACTATGTCCCGCTACAGCTGCTCTAGTGTGGACACATCAATGACCTTTTTGAGATTGCGTTGAAAATGAGCAAAGCTTTATGATTGGGGCGCGGACCTTTGGGGGGAGGATACCACACAGGGCAATAGGGACCAGCTGAGTCATAATGACATGACAGTCATAGGCCTTCATAGGGCCATAGTTGAACTTGAGTTCTCTCATGTTCACTAGCCTCTTCGGGTTCGCACAGTATCCCGTCGGGACTTTGAGTTCATTGAAGAAAGAAATAAGCGCACGCTTTTCTTCCTTCTTCAATGTCCATGACACAACCGGAAGTTCGAACTGGCCATTCTCTAGCTCCACGGGATGCAGCTCCTTCTTGATTCCCAAGTGTTGCATGTCCAGGTGTGTGGCTAGTGAATCCTTCGATGTCCCCCTGGTGTCCATCAAGGTGTTAAGAGTGTGAGTGCACACGTTTTTAGTGATGCGCATGGGATCAAGACAGTGGCGTATACTCAAAAATGGCCAGTAAGGTAGCTTCTAGAAAACCGATTTTTTCTTCCAAACGCTCCCATCAGGCACTACTACTGCATTGTCCCCTTCCCAAGGACAACCTCCAGTTTGTTGAGTTCTCGAAGTATCGCAGGCCCGTCTCGATATTTTGGAGCTAAGCGTTTCTCAATAGTACCGTTGAAATCTTTTCTGTTCCTGCGGTAAGGGTGATCCTTAGGTAGTAACCTACGTTGTCCCATATAAACTATCTTTGAGTTATTTGGCAGATTTACCGCATCAGTGTCGTCCAAGCACTCGACACATCTAGTATAGCCTTTTGTCTTCTCTCCAGATAACGAACCTCGACCTGGCAGGTCGGTGATTGTAGCGATAAGTACTCCCTTGATCGTGACATGTTCCTTTTTGTACTCATCCCAAACATCCGGCACACCCTTTTCAAACATCTCCACTAGTTCATCGATCACTGGTTCCAGAAACACATCGATGTCATTCCCAGGTTGTCTTGGCCCTTGGATCAGTAGTGGCATCTGGATGTACGACCACTTCATACAGATCCAAGGTGGAAGGTTGTATATACAGAGCGTCACTGGCCAGGTGCTATGATTGCTTCTAACCTGGTCGAAAGGATTCATCCCATCTGTGCTCAAAGAAAACCAAAGGTGCCTTACCTCTCCACTGATGTCCTTATAGAACATAGTATTGATAGTCCTCTAGTCATGCCCATCGGTGGGGTGCCTCATCATTGTGCATTTCTTACGCTCTTCGCCATGCCAGCGCAACAGCTTGACTGACTTTGCACATGCAAACAGCCTATGCACCCGGGGAGCTATAGGGAAATACCAAACGACCTTTACGGGACCTCCTCTGGTCTTGGTACCCTCATCTGACGGCCCTTCCTTCTATCATGGAGCTTCACACTTGGGGCACTTGTTCAAGTCTTTGTATTTTTCTCCACGGTACAATATGTAATCATTGGAACATGTGTGGATTTTTTCAACCTCGAGGCCGATAGGGTAGATCATTTGCTTGGCCATGTATGTCTTTTCTGGCAACTTGTTTTTTTTCTAGGAGCATTTTCCTTATTATACCTAACAACTGATCGAAGCCTTTATTGCTCAATCCGTTTGTCGATTTGAACTCTAACAGCATGATGTCGGCTCCCAGTTTGCTCATTGGATAATTCCTATACAATGGTGTTTTGCCATCTTGTCTCATTTTCTCTAGCTTTCTCAGCTGTCTTTCACTAAGACATCCGGTCTCTACATTACGTAGCAGCTGAGAAATGCCATCGTTATCCTCGGTGTCATCAGCTAGCGTGTTCCTAAACACATTATTAATTGTGGCCATAGGTTCCGTATTGATACCGGGTTCCTCGTCAGCATCGTGGATGGCTATGTCAGGCATGTCCACATCATCATCGTTTTCCTGCAGAACATTCACACCAACCTCACCATGCATAGTCCATATCGTATAGTTTAGCATGAACCCCCTGGTAATCAAGTGCGATCGTATAGACTCAATTTGACATAAGTTCCTATGATTCTTGCAATCTTTGCATGGGCAGAAGACAGGGTTCCCATTCCCAGCATAGGCTTTGGCATTGATGATAAACTGGCTGACGACATGCATGTACCGCTTGTTCGTTCGGGACACATGCATCCACTCTCAATCCATCTCTGCACAACAAAAATACTGAGAAAGTAATTACAAAGAATTAATAAAAAATCGAGCTTCATGGGCAATAATTGTAGCTCAAAAGTACCATTTTTGGAAAACATTATTGTACACTAATTATTAGAAAATTGAAATTGGTAGCCCCGGCCTGTAAATTAAAAATCGTAGTAAAAAACAATTATTGCGCAATAATGAAGAACATCTATTCTACTCTACTTCTAAGAACTAATTATAGCATCACATACTAACAATGATGATCTTGACCACCATGGAATAATTAGCTAGGAATTTAAATGTGTTCATAGACACCAACCGTTTGGATGATGGATTCACCATAATTTGAGCCTTACACAAATGTTCAATTAGAAAAGTGCTCTCTAGAATGGAGAAAGAACTAGAATGAGAATCAAGCAATGTAGCCATCAAAACGAAGCTAATTAAGCAACAAAATCAAAGGAGTGGATGTTTGTTACCAACCTTAAAGTAAAAAGATCAAACCATTCTTCAAAATCCAAGCATGAGCTTCATGGTGAAGAGCAGCCGCAACAATGGAGGGAAGGGTCTAAACGCGCGCCTCTGTTCTCGGGATGGAAGAGATGAGGAAGGAGAGGACGGCTGCAACCTTTTTGTGTTATAGGCTTATCACCGTCGGTTCTTGGCTAGAACCGACAGTGATAGAGCCCAATCACTGTCGACTCTTGGCTTAAACCGGCAGTGATGAGCAGACGCCAAAACACTGCCGGTTCAAGCCACAAACCGGCAGTGATGTGATCCTTCACTGCCGGTTTTAGCCCAGCCCCAATCATTTTTTTATTTTTAAGCTCATAACCGATAGTGAAGGTACATCACTGCTGATTCTCACAAATCCGGCAGTGATGATGCCGGTAGTGATGTGCAAATCTGGTGTAGTGTGCCCTATATGCATATCTAGTTTACACATCGGGATGTGTGCATAGGAGAGAGACATAACATCATTTTTTACTGGCCTTTGCTGCTGTACTCCAGATGACTGTGAGTTGTTTATTTATTTTGATCGAACGGTTACAATCACCTATTACCTCCTAAGAGGTAATATGTGAAATATATATTTATTTAATTTTTCAATTTATAAAATAAGCTAAATAAGGAAAGTTTTTTATATAATTTTTTTCTAGATTCGATTGATGCATGCGTGATCTGTCAAATATGGTGTTTTTTGTAACTATATACTTTGATTACCATGTATTTTTGTAGGTGACTTACATGTGTGTAGCGTGTGTGTGCGTGTTAGTGAGTGACCGGTAACGTGAATACGTGTAGGTGACTTACATGTGTGTGTTAGCATGTGTATACGTGTTACACGAGAGGCCGGTAACGTGACTTGCCTTTGTGTAGAGTGAGTCCACTGTTTTGTCACTCTAAAAAAAAGTGTCATGTCATATATCTCCTACAACTAAAAAGAACAAAGAATGGACATTTTTTGTGCGACATTTGTTTCGGTTCGTCCGTCTGCCCACGCCTGCGATCCCCGCCTCCCGTCCACGCGCAAATCGCTAAAACGCCCCAATCTTCGCCCCCCACCCACCGTGCAACCCGCTGGATCCCACGGGCCGCCGCGGCACGTGACGCTCCCCATCCCCGCACCACTGTCGCCCTCGCCCCTCGCGCGGCCACGCCCGCCCACGCCCGCGCCGCGCAGCCCTCCAGCTCTGGTGGGCTACTCTGGCTCGTCGACGATCGCCGGATCTAGTGGCCGGAGTCACAGATGCTCCTTCCCTTCTTCTCCCCCGGATCTCCACCCCTCCCTCTCTCTCCCGAGGCTCACGGCGGCGAGCGCAGGGCAGCTGCACCCCCGCGGGTGGTGCGTCAGCGCGAGCGGGCCCTGATGGCCCTCCTCCCTCATCCCCACGCGGGCGGGTCCCATCCTAAAGGTCCACGGCCAGGCCACCATCGCGCGCTAACCATCCGTGTGACCGTCTCTGATGTTTGGCGACCGGCGCGCGTCCTCCCCGATTCGGCAACCCCAGCGGTCGTCCGGGCCACCGCTTCCACTGCACATAGAGCTGGGCCGGTGTCGTTCCCTACTGTGCTCGGAGCCACCGCGCCCTGCCCATAGCACCCGAGCTCTGTCGGGCTCCTATGAGCACCCCAACACCGGCGGCATGAGCTCCCCGAGCGGTGTCGCGAGCTCCCCCAAACGGCGTCCCGAGATCTCCGGCGGCGGCGCGAGCTCCCCCAAGCAGCGGCACGAGATCCCCCGATAGCGCGAGCTCCCTTGGCGGTATGGTTGAAGTAAGCACCCTTTTTCCTTCCTTCCTGCTGTGCCAAGCCGAGAACCAGACGAACCCTAGCTTAATCTATTTGGCAATTTGTATTTCGATCTGATCTAATCACAAGACTATGTACGCATTAATTCTACTACTAACTCTGATTTTTTTTTTGCGAAAATTATGGGTGCTTTTCTGGGTCCACCTCTGATGAGCACCCGGATTTCGTGTTGTTTGCCATCTTCTTACCAGAAGCAGGCTGTAGAAAATATGCTAATTTGCTTGTCTACAATATGACTGTATAAATGTTTCAATTTTATCTCAGATTTCTTAAAAAGAGTTTCTTAGTTTAGTTCTTGGCTAATTATGGAGTCATTTTATTAACTGTCATTTTGACTTTGAAAAGGCCTTGTATTTAGTCGTGAGATTGATGTGAATGTCCCCTGTTTGATTGTCACAGGATACTGGGATGGATTGGATCATTCACCTTGATACTGATGAGTTGATTCACCCAGCTGGTGCCTGAGAGTACTCCCTGAGGTGATTGCTTTTAGATGTTCCTGACAATGTTGACATGGTTATCTTCTCCAATTATGTGAGTCACACAAGTAACATGTTTGTTGAATATGGTAACGTGCTTCACATCTGATTATTGTATATATTTCTTTTTTCCAGGAGAGCAGCATTGAGCGTGATGACATTAAAGATCCTTTCACTGAGGTATAGAAGCTACTGTTATCTGTAACATGTATGCAAAAGAAAGGAAAAATTGGCTATGTATGCTAATGATGATCCACTGGCTTACTTGAGAAGCAAAGTGCGACCTGTAGATAACCAGATATCGACTCACTGTCTAGAAAAAACTATACTTTAGCAAACACTGCACAGAACTACTCATTAATGCATTGAAGGAAATAATAGGAATGGTCTGATTATCGTTGTCTGTGTTTGATAGCTTGCATCATTTATACAGTCATATTGTTTTGTGCCTGCAGGTTTCCATGTTTAAGAAAAATTATGATCATCTTCCGAAGGATACATACTTTGGTCTATACAAAGAAGCAACACGTGGTAATCCAAACTACTTCCTTACTTATGGTAATGGGAAATCGGCTGCAAGGGTTCAAGAGCATTTGCGTCCAAATGGTGCTCATAGATGGCATAATTACATGAAATCCCCAAAGTAAGATATCTCAATATGTGGAGGTTTTTTTGCTAAAACAAATGGTCAGTCAACAAACTACAGTTCTTTCTACTCGATGGTTTAGTTATATATTTCTTTTGTAGTGAAATCAAATTGGAGGAGGCTGCTATTCTGCATTACACCTACACAAAGTTCTCAGACCTAACCTCAAGGAGGGATAGGTGTGGTTGCAAGCCAACTAAAGAAGATGTGAAGCGATGTTTTATCTTGGAATTTGGCCATTTGGTGAGCTATCTTTTCTTCCCTTTGCTGTATCTGCATAGCATCCATTGTTGTACTATGCGTACAGGCCACCTTGTCAACATCATAACTGTTTCCTGGCTGAAACGTTGAAATAATACATTTATTTCATTTAAGTGATATGATATAAAGAATGAGATGGGGAGAAAAAATGGCTAGATGATTTATTATACTATGGAAATGCTTGTGGAAACTGTCGTGGGTGGAAACAATCTCAGTTTACACAATATATGCATGTAATATCTTTTTTTAATTGAAAGTGGATGAGTGGATATAGTTATGTCTGAATCAGATACAGGGGTGATGGGGCATTGCACAAGCACAATATTGTACCTTGTTCGAGTGCCTTATACTAATCACATAAATGTTTCCCATGGTCTATTCTCCATTGTACAATGTATAGCCAGTCATGCCAGAGAACCATATAACTGTCTTTTTACCAAAAAAAAAGAAAGGAAACTGCTATTAGTCTTATTAGGTATCATTGTGCATAGGTAGCTAACTGGATAACTAACTTGGGATAGCTAATGAATCCTCCCTTGTACTCTGTCATGGCAGGCCTTTATAATTGCATCAACAGCGACTGAGGAGGAGATGAAGAACTGGTAACACCCTTAGCCTTCTGTGTACCAAGCACCAACCATTCCTCCCTATCCTGCCTGAATTAAGAGAGATCACATTGGTCTAACTACCTTTGTTTAGGTACCGGGAACATGTTGTATGGACTGATAAAGACACCAATTTGAAACTTTTGAGGAAGGGTGTCTTAACACGTATATATGCGACCATGGTTAGTCTAGATCTCAATCTTGTAGGCTTTCATCTCGTGGAAGTTGTTTCTTATTGCTGCTACATTTTATGCCCAATCTTTGCAGGCTATCATCCGTGGCCTCAAGGAATCCGGTGTCTTTACCAATGCAGTAACATCAGCGAAAGCACAGTCGAAAATAAAGTCACCGAACATGGGTCTTGAAAACGAGGCCATCCAACTAAACAGAACAACTGGTCAGTCCACACTGGTAGGTGGCCACGAAAAGTTGCAGGCAACCGTAAGAAAGATCCTGGAAATGGTTGACGCCCATGAAGAAGCAATGCCGCCAATGTCGCCCCCGGGTTTTCTGGAGCTCTCTGAAAGCGCCACTGCTTTGTCATGACTTTCTGGAGGCATTATTTAGTATTGACTCGGGTTTAACCATGCGTGATGCATGCAGCCTTGAGCATATGGATAACATAGGCTTGTTTGGTCGTCGTTGCTGTATTATTATCATGTATTTGAATTGTTTTTATTAGCAGAGAAACAGATCTTTTTATTAGCGGAGAAATAGATGAATTGTTTGTGCATTTTTAAAAAAAAGAACTATACTGTTTTTTGTGTGTGAAAATGAAGCGAGAAAAAAGGGTAGGCAAGGCGAGAGTGAGTGGGCGACCAATGGGAACTCTGGAATCTGCCATGCTCTGGCCCGCTCCGGCCCCTGCCCCCCCCCCCCCCCCCCCCCACCAACTTCGCCGCCACGCAAAACCCCACCTCTCCCTCCTTCGTTGCCGTTCCCTCCGGGTTTCTCCCTCCGCCTTTCCCCCCCTTTCCCCCGCCATTGCCGCCCCCATGCAGCCTCCGGATGATGCCCCGGCCGGAGGATGGTATGGAGATGCGACGGAACTTATTCGTGGATTTATTGGCGCACGAAAGAAATGGATATCTGAGATTTCTTCGTTTCGATTATAAAACATATCTTAAGCGCATCACGGAAATGTATATAAAGTAGAGTTTGTAAGCTTGTGACGCCGCGCTCCTCTGTTACAGTAATTTCACAAACTTTGCTTTTAGATTAACTGTAACTTTAATATTGGTATTTAATTTTATAGTATTATTATCTTATCGCGCGATCCATATATTTTTAAGTACAAAAATTTAGTTATTCCGTAGCAACTTACCAGCACACTGCCTAATAATAATATACGGCCCGCACGCTGCACCGTGCGACGCGCCTACCATTAGGCCTGCTGCCTACATGCGAGCGACGTGCTGTGGCCTGCTCTCTCACAGCGCAGTCACACCTGGACTTCCCTGGCTTCGTATCACCTGATTAGCACATTTAATTTATTTGTTGGTTCATCGGAAACCAATTGGCCCTGTTCCGCTTAATTCATATTCGGCTTGTTCAGCTTCTCTTTTTAGTCGAAATAGTATTTTTTTCTCACAATAATTCAGTCAGAATAATATTTTTTAGTCAGCTAAAATTCTGCAGCTGAACGGGGCCTGTCGTACATAGCCCTGATAGAAATTACAGGATCCACTAGCCATAGATCTAAACATATATACTGATATTTAGAATAAATAGCAAGTCCTAGAACATGAACTAGTACGGTATTTAGAGATAAGGGAGAAAGGTTCGGAGAGATGCAAACCGTCGGGCTTAGAGGAATAGGGAGGAAGCCCATGCCGTCGGTGCATTGTTCCGGCGGCGGTGTCGAACGGCGCGGTGGAGGCGCTGTCACAGAGACGGCGGTGAAGCCGGTGGGCGGTACTTCCCGTCGCTGGCAGCGCCCTCCTCTCTAGATCGGCTATGGTTAGGATGTAGGTGGAGTTTTCTGATGGCGCAGGTGAATCTCGTGCCCTGTGTCCTCGGCCCTCATCTTTCTTTTTTATGACGCTGTGTGACGAGGACCTATCAACCATAGAACGGTTGGACGTCTCCGATGAGACCGCGGACGAATGGCCCAATTGGCCTGGTGGAGATCAATCTACAAGTACTACCTAGCGGACACTGACACCATGGCACAGCTGGGGCTTGCCGCTGCCGACACATCCGCCCCGCCGGCTGGCCGGCCTCTGAAAAGGGAGCCTCTCCTGCTGAATGCTGATGGTGGCGAGCACTCTCAGAGACGCTGATGAGAGCGAGAACCACGGATCCCACCGGTGGCCCGGACAACGGGACGAGCATTGACTCCGTCCACGGGAGGCGAAAAAAAAGCAACCGCACCGCTCCTTCTACCACCTGTCGGTCCGGCGCCTTCTCTTGTCCTCGTGAGCCCGTCCCCTCTTAGTACTCCTTTCGGCCGCGTCATAGTAAAAAGCTGGCGTGCGTGCGTGCGCCTCCGCCGTCTACATGCAGTCCATCTGCGCGGTACGAAGCATAGGAATCTTGAAGACTGAAGAGACGAATGGATGGGCGTGTGCGAGGGTGATGGACGCGGACGGATGCTGGTGTGGTTCAGGTCATCGACAGACACAGACACGGTAGTAACAGGGACGGCAAAAGCACGTCCACCAAACCAAACGCCCTGAATGAATACATGAAAAGGAGAGCACATAATCGAACCAGGAGTTATATTTGTACTATTATTATTTGTATTCAATAGATAGGTATACAGAGTAAGAGAAAATAGCAAGGCTCTTTCGTCTCTCGGACTACAAGTATATTACTATCAATAAACAACAACCTTTCACCGATTCAGGAGGACCTGTGTGTGTGTGGGTGCACACTAGCTGGCCGCTGCCTGTTGGGACATGTCGAAATTCAACCAAGTAGAGGCTGCTTTTACACCTCGTTTTCTTCGGTGGCTTCTTGTCCCCGTTTTTTTTGTTGGAATCTATCTATCTATCGTGTCAGTCCTTGCCCAAGTGAAAGACAGAGCCACGGTCCACGCGTCTCCACCGAGCGCAAGCGCGGAGGCAGGCAAACGACAATCGGTGGCGCGGCGAAGAAAGCATCCGCGCCACGCTCAGGACACGGAAACGTTCGCGTGCAGCTGTCCATACTCCATATACGTCCCGGTAGATGCTTTTTTGTTAACCGGCCGGCTCTGGATCCATCGTCGCGGTAGATGCTGTTTTGTTAATCATGTGTTAATTAAAATAATGTTTCTAGGATTGTATGTACAGACACTTGGATTGAAGTTCCACATGTTGTTTGGCATCTTAGATTGCCTTTAAAAAATTAAGATCTCTCTGTGGTTTCACAAGAAGATCTTAACTAAGGTTTCACAGGGTGTTGTTCTAATCAAAGATAACCTAGCACAAAGAAATTGGAATGAGAATAAGTTTTTGTGCCTTTTGTGGCGGGGCGTAAACAATTCAACACCTTTTCTTTAACTGTGTTTATGCTAAATTCTTTTGGCAGGCGGCATACCTAGTTTTAGGTTTGTGACCACCTAGTAATGTTCCTGACCCTTTTTCAATGGATGGTACAAACAGGGGTAGATTGAACAATGCTATTTTGTTATCAGGTGGTGCTGCCATTTTGCTAGACAATATTGCTTACAATAAATGAAGTCATTTTTTGACAAATGCCCACCTAAAACTTTTTTGCAGGTTTTATTTAGGAAAACGCATTGGTTATGCCAGGCACAATTGAGATGGTGTGAGGAAAAACAAGGAGCACGTCATTCATGTGTGTTGAGCGCTAGAAGTAGCTGCTTTGCAATTCTTTGCTTCCTTTTGATGTTAGGATTGAGTTTTAGTTGGATCTAGTTTCTGTTAAAGTCAAACATTTGCAATAATTAATCTGATTCTCTTGCTTGCAAGGGACGAAGTCAGATTTTATCCATTATCTAAAACAGATGGTATCTGACATCTTACTTTAGAACTTCTAGGGCATCTTCAATAATAAAAGCCAGGTAGTAGCTCTTACATACCATCTCATCTATACCCTACATGTAAGGTATTTTTTATTTTATATATTTTGTCTCATGTCATCTATTCAAGACAAATATAAAAAGTGTCTTTCTAGCATTGGAGCGCACAAAAAAAGCTAGCTATTCTCACATTGCTCATGTTTTAAGCCCCTCAATTCTTCTACCATACGGTATGTTTGGTAGTGCTCCTTTGTGGTAGAACCATCTAAAATAACACGTTTTCAGAGGCTCTCGTCTTCCACTAGACACTAAGCACCTCGAAAGGGAGCTATATCGGACAGTTCCGTCGAACCCACCCTAAGGGAGAACTCAAAACAATCCACGTTTTACATCTAGAATCCAATAATGAGTACGAGCTTACAATACTTAGTCCATTTCATACAATAAGGGTTTTTAGAAATTATTTATTATAATACCAGAGTTCAGAGTGTGATAATTAAACAGCGGAATAAAAAAGCATCTAGCCGAAACGATACAAGGATCCGTTTGTGCCCACCAGAAGAATCCTCCACACAAGAGCTACTCCTCAAGTTGCACCTGCAATAGGGGTAAATAAACCTTGAGTACACAATGTACTCGCAAGACTTATCCAACTAGTGGAAATAGTTTTCGACTCTCAAGAATATGATAGGCAATATGGGTTTACTGTTTTCTTTTTGTTTGCGAAAAACATTACTAATAGTTCATCCTTACAGTTAAGTTTTATTAGCAGTCATGATTACTTCATTAGCTAACCATTTTAGGTAAGCACATGTTCTACTTTCAAGCAAGGGTTGAGCAATTAGAACAATTTCACCATCTTTCATCTTTCAGTTCTTACTATGGTGCTACATCATAGCCAAGTCGTATCGTCTCACGAAAACAATGATTCACGAAAAAGACCCTTGCAGTCGTGACCCACGAACATCGCAGTCTTCAACAGCCGATTTCTTCTCGTACCGGCTATTTAGTCGATCTCCCTGTCTAGCTGCTCTCAAAGCGGTACACTTGAAACTATCTGGGTAAAACCGGCATGTTTCGCCCTAAATTACTGATAAACTTTCTCTCCTTGTCAATTGCAGGTCAAATTGACTGGCACGCCCTTGGGAATTCACATGATCGACTAGTCCTGCGTTGAAGTCAGGTAGATCTCCAGATTGTTCTGGTTTACTGCGTGTCCACCCGACGTGGCTACCATGTTTTCGCGCGCGACAGTGCCACAATGGAATTAATGACAAGGCGACGGCGAGCCCGACCATGTGCGCACGACAGCGGTGGCAACGTACTAGGCCGGCAGCGGCGCAGAGATGCAGAGGGAGGCACGGACATGATGGCGAGGCAACGACACTGACAGCGGCTGTGGCACGGAGTAGGGCAAGTAGCAGTGTTGTAGCATGGCGGGGGCTGGCGGCAGCACCGCCCGGCTACGCAAGCAGGCAGCAGCGGCTACGCAAGCTAGGAGCCAGCGGTGGCCAGACCATAGCCAGGCTAGAGCAGCCGTAGCCGTCCACGCGCGGGACAGCCAACATGACGACACCGAACGCCCGAGCGTGGTGATCGCGCCCACGCGGCCAACCAGCCCAAAACCATATTGTGCACGAATTTTAAAGCACCTATAAAAACTAAACGGTTGCTTCTAAACCTTAACCACCTTCACCATACTCAAGATGGCATATGAGACTACTAAATCGAGCTATAACACTACACTAACCCTTAATCCAATCTCTCAAAATAATTTGCTAAACATGGCAATATCTAGCTGTTGACAAACTTGGAAATTTTTAAAATTTTTGAGATGAACTTGATTTCAATTTGTATTAGCTAGTAATATCATTAAAATATTAGCTAGTAATATCATTTTTCGACAATAAGTATTTCAGTGTCATCTACAAAGTTTGTACTTCAAGCTTTATTTAAGTATCACACACATGTTCTATAATATTTTTGTTTAATAAAAAATGGTTTTCAACCCTACTTGATATATATGAGCTATCGAATCAACTTTCGTTTCACATTTTTATTGATCATTTTAAGTTACAAGAAATTTATCTACACATTCTATCACATACATTAACACATAAACATGATGCTCATAACATGTTTTAGTAAATGGTTTAGGTTATAACATCGAGGGTGTTACAACTCTCCCCCCTTAAACAAAATCTCGTCCAGAGATTTCATGTGAGTGCCTACTGTAGGAAAAAGGGTAAGAGTGAGCTTTTACCACAAACTATTACCTCGGCACACCGGGGAGAAGATGGGGATAATGCTCTAGAATATAACTCTCCTGCTCCCAAGTTGCTTCATCCTTTGAATGATTTTGCCACTAGACTTTATAAAATTTCACCACTTTGTTTCTAGTAACTCTCTCTTTTTCATCCAAGATTTTGACAGGATGCTCAATATAAGAAAGATCAGGTTGGAGAGGGAGTCCATCAATTTCTACCACTTCCTCATGAACTCGTAAACACTTCTTTAATTGGGAAACATGCAAGACATTATGTACTGCTGATAAAATATCCAGAAGTTGGAGACGATAAGTGTCGGGGACTAATATTAGGGTACCCGAAGAGGAGGAGCTAATGACCGTCGAACGTTGATTCATCCACACGATCAAGAGCATGACTACACCGCTTGTCGAGACACTCCTCGTACGTCCATCGAGACCATGGGCCCCGCCTCGCCCAACCCTCTGGGGCTGGCTCCGCCTCGCCTGACATCTAAGGGCAGACTCCGCCTCGCCCAACCCTTGGGGGCTGGCTTCGCCTCACCCAACGTCTGAGGGCAGACTCTGCCTCGCCTGACGTCTGAGGGTAGACTACGCCTCGCCCGACGTTCGAGGGTTGGCTTTGCCTCGCCCAACATCTAAGGGCAAACTCTGCCTCACCCGACGTCCGAGGGCTGGCTTCGCCTCGCCCAACCCTCGGGGGTGGCTCCACCTCACTTGACATCTAAGGGCAGACTCTGCATCGCATGACCCTTGGGGGCTAGCTCTACCTCGCCCGATGTCTGAGGGCAGACTCCGCCTCGCCTAACATTTAGGAGCAGACTCTGCCTCACCCAACGTCCGGGAGCTAGCTCTGCCTCACCCGATGTTTAGGGGCAGACTCCACCTTGCTCGACGTCCGGGGACTAGCTCTGCCTTGCCCAATGTTTGGGTGCAGACTCTGCCTCGCCCAATGTTTGGGGGTAGACTCTGCCTCGCTCGACGTCTGCGCGCTGCTCCTTTATAACTACGCGTGCAAATAAGGCAGGGCACTCAAGTTAACCCAATACCGAAGACCATACCCTACACGCCTACAGGAAAGTATCATCAGGATATGATAAGACGGGCGCTTTAAGGCCCTTCTGGGCATGTCAGAACTCGAACAGTGTTGTGGGTGCCGACATTTGTTTTACAGTGTTGTGGGTGCCGCCATTGGCCCTCAGGCATGGATCCTGACGGAACCATACAACAACCACTATGGTCCAGGAGGAGACTCGCGTCCTCTACAGTGATGGACGTGCAGTCACTACATCGTCCGCTCCCCATAGGGTTGCGGATCAACACCCGGTCCATTGTGCCGCCTGCTGGGACAGGATGGACGTGACCACTTGCTGATCAAGCCAGAGCGTGGCATCATCAACGGACAGACGCCCAGCATGGAGCTATCCCCGGCACCGTCTGCCATGTCAGCAGGGCTGGCTTAGAGGAAAAGGAAGACCCAGCACCTTCAAAAGACCTTTGCCTCTGGTTTTTTCTTCTTTCTCCTATCTGTAATCCCTTCTTCCCCTTGGTCTATAAAAGGGAAGGCAGGGCACCCCACTAAGGAGACCGATAAAAAGAACACGCCACGCATCACATAACACGCAGCTGAGCAACAACAAAGCTCTTAGCGTCCTTTTAACCTTTCTATCAGAGACTTGGGACCTGTTTCTCTCTCGCCCGTTTGTAACCCCTACTATGAACCTTTTAGTGCTAATAACACGAGCAGCAGCCGCAAACTGGATGTAGGGATATTCTGCCTGAACCAGTATAAACCTTGTATCTTTTAGCACACCATCCGAGTCCAACGTGTAATAATACAAATTTACTCGTTGGTGTTTACTTGAAACACCGACAGTTGGTGTGCCAGGTAGGGGACCTTTGCACGTTCTGACATTAACATTGGGCCACGGATGGCTAGCCACAATATCAGCTGGGTCCCGGGCACACATGTGTGCTTCGGGGACCTAGACTTCATCGTCATGGTGGGAGGAGAGTTGGCATTGGCTCACGCCACCATCCAACCTCACCCTTCCATCGGCCTCGACTATAGGAGGCTTGAGCACCAACTCGACATCTCCCTAGGACCCTAGCTGTCTAGGGAGAACTCGCGCCGCCTCGCCTTCTCTAACACCAACACCATGGCGTGGCTCGCTGGAGGGGAACCCCTCTCTCCGGAACACCTCATATGGAGCGCACCGACAGTGCTTCCATTTGGTCTCCGCAACGCTGCAGCGACCATTAGCCACCTTGTGGCACAACGCATGTTCCCACCTACCACACGCGATGAATTCATGGGGGGTGATCGAACACGTCATGGAATCTTTCTATGACCTCCTAGTAGAGGAGCCAGAGTCGCTCTCTGACTCTGACTCCAGCAGGGGAAGCCATCATCTCTCCTGTGAATGTTTCATGATGGGTGTCCCTGAGGGACATGTCGAGAGCATTTGCAAGGAGGAGGCTACCTCAGTAAACAACCTTGGTGATGAGGCCGAGGGGGAGACAGCATCCCCACCTCGCATGTGGGTGGAGCGGCTAAAAGCCCAACACCGAGAGATAGAGGAAGCGTGGCTCTAGCTCAAGCAGGAATGCATAGAACTCAATCAGGAAATCAAGTGCCACGGAGACGGTGGGCGCGCACGCACCATGGCCTATGACGTGAACCAAAGGATCATCACCAATGATGAAGCCCTTTGATGAGGACATCGCCATGCTGGACACACCGACGCCATGGTCTTCCCCAAGTTGCAATTCGTTCCCAACTCAGCTGCCACGTCACCCTCGGATTCAGCAGACACGTCGTCACTGTTTCGGTCATAACTTTCTCATACGACATTGAAATGGGCCGTTCTTGGATGCGTTGGAAAGGGGACGACGATGCCATCGTTTTGGATCTGGTCCCAGCTCCAGAAGGTCTGTGGATCATTCTATGTGACCACGGCAAGGTGCTGCATCACCTATTTGGGCCAACTTGGCCATGTATCATGTCGGGCCTTAAGCCCAAGTTGTGGGCGCCCAACCCCTGGCCGTCCCCAACCCTAGGTCGAGTCTTAGACTATAAACACAGCCGCCGCCGCTGCTACACAATTGGGTTTTGTTTAGAGTTTAGTTTTCCATCGAGAAACTGAATCGTTCATTGTAACTATGGTGACAAATCCTTTTACAGTGATCCAGGGCCCCGTTCTTGATCTCCTCCACTGTGTCGATTAGTCTTTTGGAACCGAGTTCTTGAATCCTCTATTGATATTTGCGTCATTCGTATTTGCAATTTCAGATTGCGTGTTTTACCTTCTTGCTTGTGCTCTTTGATTCGCTTGCAGGAAAAGCCTTCTTGGCGAGGTTAATCAAGTTGTGCTTGGTTGATAACCAACGGAGCAGTGGTGTAACGGTTGCAGGGTTCGAATCGCGTCTGATTTGAAGCCGGATCGCCAACGTCGAGATCTCCACAAAATCGAACTTACCGGCTACCTCTCGGAAGATTAGGCCTGTACACATCAATTGGTACCAAATATTTCAGGTTTACCGCGAGGTATAATCTCGTTTGCCTTAGATTCATAGACATCGCCAAGATGGAGTCGAGGACGACTCCAATTCGAGAAGGGGAGGATGATGAGGACATCGCCACGCTGGACACACCGACGCCATGGTCTTCCCCAAGTTGCAATTCGTTCCCAACTCAGCTGCCACGTCACCCTCGGATTCAGCAGACACGTCGTCACTGTTTCGGTCATAACTTTCTCATACGACATCAAAACGGGCTGTTCTTGGATGTGTTGGAAAGGGGATGACGACGCCGTCGTTTTGGATCTGGTCCCAGCTCTAGAAGGTCCGTGGATCATTCTGTGTGACCACGGCAAGGTGCTGCATCACCTATTTGGGCCAACTTGGCCATGTATCGTGTCGGGCCTTAAGCCCAAGTTGTGGGCGCCCAACCCCTGGCCGTCCCCAACCCTAGGTCGAGTCTTAGACTATAAACACAGCCGCCGCCGCTGCTACACAATTAGGTTTTGTTTAGAGTTTAGTTTTCCATCGAGAAACTGAATCGTTCATTGTAACTGTGGTGACAAATCCTTTTACAGTGATCCAGGGCCCCGTTCTTGATCTCCTCCACTGTGTCGATTAGTCCTTTAGAACCGAGTTCTTGAATCCTCTATTGATATTCGCGTCATTCATATTTGCAATTTCAGATTGCGTGTTTTACCTTCTTGCTTGTGCTCTTCGATTCGCTTGTAGGAAAAGCCTTCTTGGCGAGGTCAATCAAGTTGTGCTTGGTTGATAACCAACGGAGCAGTGGTGTAACGGTTGCAGGGTTCGAATCACGTCTGATTTGAAGCCGGATTGCCAACGTCGAGATCTCCACAAAATTGAACTTACCAGCTACCTCTCGGAAGATCGGGCCTGTACACATCAATTGGTATCAAATATTTTAGGTTTACCGCGAGGTATAATCTCGTTTGCCTTAGATTCATAGACATCGCCAAGATGGAGTCGAGGACGACTCCAATTCGAGAAGGGGAGGATGATGAGGACATCACCACGCTGGACATACCGACGCCATGGTCTTCCCCAAGTTGCAATTCGTTCCCAACTCAGCTACCATGTCACCCTTGGATTCAGCAGACACGTCGTCACTGTTTCGGTCATAACTTTCTCATACGACATCGAAACGGGCCGCTCTTGGATGCGTTGGAAAGGGGACGATGACGCTGTCATTTTGGATCTGGTCCCAGCTCCAGAAGGTCCGTGGATCATTCTGTGTGACCATGGCAAGGTGCTGCGTCACCTATTTGGGCCAACTTGGCCATGTATCGTGTCGGGCCTTAAGCCCAAGTTGTGGGCGCCCAACCCTTGGCCGTCCCCAACCCTAGGTCGAGTCTTAGACTATAAACATAGCCACCGCCGCTGCTACACAATTGGGTTTTGTTTAGAGTTTAGTTTTCCATCGAGAAACTGAATCGTTCATTATAACTGTGGTGACAAATCCTTTTACAGTGATCCAGGGCCCCCGTTCTTGATCTCCTCCACTGTGTCAATTAGTCCTTTGGAACCGAGTTCTTGAATCCTCTATTGATATTCGTGTCATTCATATTTGCAATTTTAGATTGCGTATTTTACCTTCTTGCTTGTGCTCTTCGATTCGCTTGCAGGAAAAGCCTTCTTGGCGAGGTCAATCAAGTTGTGCTTGGTTGATAACCAACGGAGCAGTGGTGTAACGGTTGCAGGGTTCGAATCACATCTGATTTGAAGCCGGATCGCCAACGTCGAGATCTCCACAAAATCGAACTTACCGGCTACCTCTCGGAAGATCGGGCCTGTACACATCACCCTTTCTCGCTTCACCCAAGTGAACCAGAACATCATCGCTGTGGCAGCCTTGCCCCAAGGTCTTCTAGAGGCCGCGACGCCTGAGGATCGTCGGGCCCATCATGAGATTCGCACGCTGCTCGAGCGTGCAATGATACAGTAGGCCGAAAGCTCATTGTCTCGGTGATGTGAGCTCGATGCCAGCCAGCGCATGCCCTCGGAGCATCTTGGTAGGGATGTGTCGGTCCACCAGGAGCCACAAGGAAGTAGGCAGCGCACCATGGTCCTAGTGTGTTAGTGTCTTGGCCACAACCGTGACGCACACAATACCCTTGACGCCCGCAGACGTTCCTACGATGACCCAAAAGAGGGAGCTAGCCACGGCTACCACCCTTGTCGTGGCAGATGCTACGATAGTGGTGAGGATCAAAGCCTGAGCCCTGGCCTGCTGGGGTCTCAGGCCTTCGGCCAACACATCCTCAATGCTACCTTCCCGCCAAGGTACCGGCCACCAACCAATATCCTGAAGTACTCTAGGGAAACAAACCCTAGACTATGGCTCGAAGACTATTGGCTTGCCTGCCAAGCTAGAGGTGTGAATATTGATGATTGCATTATCCACAACCTTCCACTGTTCTTGGCCAATTCGACATGAGCATGGTTGGAACACCTGCATTCCAACAGAATACAGAGTTGGGCGAACCTAAAGGAGATCTTTATGGGGAACTTCCAAGGCACATACAATCACCCTGAGAACCCATGGGACCTCAAGAACTACCGACAGAAGGCTGGTGAAACCCTCCATGGGTACATCTAGTGCTTCTCCTGGCAGTGCAATGAGCTGCCTAACATCGCTGACGTCAATGTTATAGGAGCTTTCATTTCTAGGACCACCTGTGAGTCTCTGGTTCATAAGCTAGGAAGCAAGGGCCCGCAAACCACCAAGGAACTCCTAGACATCGCCACCAGCCACGCCTCTAGAGAAGAAGCAGTCGGAGCAATCTTTGATCGTCTCGATGGCAAGGCGAGGTGGGATGAGGATGCCAGCGAAGGTGCCTCCAATTGTTCCACCAAAAGAAAGAACAAGAAGCAACAGTGTGAGGACTCACTCATGGCCGCCGCTGACCACGGGGGTGGTCGAAAGCCCACGGAGGGCACTGCAAACCATTTTGAAAAACTACTCAAGGGACCATGCCAGAACCATGCCTTCCCAATCAAGCATTTATACAAGGACTACAGCCTCATGAGGCGGTTCTTGTCTGGAGGCTTTGATAAAGGAGAGCACAGGAAGGACCCTGACCCCACCATAGATGACATCAAGGGGAAGGATGGTGGCTTTCCAACACTGGATGGCTACCTCAAGATCTTTGGAGGATCGACGGCCTACAACTCCAAATGTCATCAGAAGGTCACACATCATGAGGTCTATATGACCGAACTGGCCACACATGCCTTCCTCCGATGGTCAGAGTCCACCATAACCTTTGATCGGACCAACCACCCAGAGAGCATCCCGCATCCGGGGAGATATCCGCTCTTGGTCAACCTGATCGTCGGCACAAAGCGGCTCACCAAAGTACTGATGGATGGAGGCAGCGGCCTCAACATCATGTATGCCAAGACGCTCGACGAAATAGACATCGACTGGACATGCATCTGCCCCACCAGAGCACCTTTCCACATCGTCATGCTCGGAAAGCAGGTCATGCCACTTGGGCAGATCGATCTGCCTATTACCTTCGGGGATCCGTCCAATTATAGGACAGAAACCCTCGCCTTTGAGGTGGTCGGGTTTCCTGGAACCTACCACGCCATCCTAGCACATCCATGATACATGAAGTTCATGGCCGTCCCCAACTATACCTACCTCAAACTAAAGATATCAGGCCTCGACAAGGTCATCACCATTGGCACCTCCTTCCAGCGCGCCTATGAGTGCGAGGTCGAGTGCTGCGATCACACCGTGGCAATTGCCGCCTCCGGAGAGCTCATTGCCATCAAGAAAAGAGGTCACCAAAGAAGCGCTTGACCCCAAGAAGTTGACTAGGTCTTTTGAGCCTATGGAGGGCTCCAAAGAGGTCCTCATAGATCCTGGCAGCCTCGATGGCAAAGCGGTATGCATTGGCACCACACTTTTCTCTAAATAGGAAAGCGCGCTCATTGACTTCCTCCGTGCCAACAAAGACATCTTTGCATGGAAACCTTTGGACATGCCAGGTATCCTAAGGGAAGTCACTAAGCACACCTTGAAGATCCATCCAGGCTCTAAGCCGGTGAAATAGCGCCTACGTTGCTTCGATGAGGGGAAACACAGGACCATCGATGAAGAGATCATAAAGCTTTTGGTGGCTGGATTCATCAAGGAAGTATACCACCTAGAGTGGTTAGCCAATCCTGTCCTTATACGAAAGAAGAATGGGAAATAGAGGATGTGTGTTGACTACACGGGTCTCAACAAGGCATGCCCAAAGGATCCGTTTCCTTTGCCACACATTGACCAAATATTTGACTCTACCTTAGGGTGCAAAACTCTCTGCTTCCTTGATGCGTACTTCGGGTACCATCAGATCACAATGAAAGAGTCCAATCGGCTCTCAACATCATTCATCACCCCCTTCGGATCGTTCTACTACATCACAATAATGTTTGGTTTGAAGAATGCTGGGGCCATGTACCAGTGTTGCATGCTCAAGTGTTTTGGGGACCTCATCGGGCGAACCATTGAGGCCTACATTGATGACATCATGGTCAAATTTAAATGGGCTGACCACCTCATAGCCGATCTTGAGCAGACCTTTGTAAAACTCTGAGCAAAAGGCATCAAACTCAATCCCAAGAAGTGCATTTTCAGGGTCCCAAGGGGCATGCTTCTTGGTTTCATCATCTATGAGCATGGCATTGAAGCCAACCTAGAGAAAATCTCTGCTATCACAAGGATGAGCCTGATTCAGAATATAAAGAGGGTGCAGTGAGTTGTAGGGTGCCTCGCCATGCTTAGCCACTTTATCTCGCACCTCGGCGAGTGAGGTCTCCCCCTTTTTTATCGACTTGTGAAGAAGGCCAATCACTTCGAATGGTCATCCGACACTTAGGAAGCACTTGACATGGTTAAGCAGCTCCTGACGAAAGCCCTAATCTTGGTTCCTCCTACTGAGGGAGAACCCCTTCTGCTCTACATCATGGCCGCCACGCAAGTGGTCAGTGCTGCCCTGGTAGTAGAGCAGGAAGAAGAGGGGCATGCCCTCAAAGTACAGCGCCCTATGTACTTCATCAGTGAGGTCCTATCCAACTCGAAGAGCTGCTACCCCCAAATCTAGAAGCTTTTGTACGCTGTCCTCATCACTAGGAGAAAGCTACGCCACTACTTTGAGTCACATCTAGTGACTGTCATGATGTCCTTCCTCCTCAATGAGGTCATCCAAAACCAGGATGCCACGGGAAGAACCGCAAAATGGGTGCTCAAGCTAATGGATCAGGGCATCGCGTATGTCTCTCGGACAACCATCATGTCTTAGGTGTTGGCTGATTTCGTCGTGGAATGGATCGAGGTCCAAATGCCACCAGTAGTCATTGATCAAGAGTACTGGACAATTTACTTCGATGGATCACTGATGAAGAAGGGTGCCGGTGCAGGGTTGGTCTTTGTGTCACCCCTTAGGGTATGCATGAGGTACATGGTCTGTCTCCATTTCCCCTCCTCCAACAACATAGCCGAATACGAGGCGCTCATCAATGGCCTATGCATTGCCATTGAATTGGGCATCCGACCCCTCAATGTTCGAGGGGATTTCTAGCTGGTCGTCGACCAAGTCATGAAGGAGTCAAGCTGCCATGATGCTAAGATGGTCGCATACTGCTGAGAAGTCTAGCGGTTGGAGGACAAGTTCGACGGCCTCGAACTCAATCACCTCCCGAGGTGCCTCAACGAGGCAGCCGGCGCGCTTGCAAAAGCAGCATCCGACCGAGGGCTGGTGCCAATGGGCATCTTCACCAACAACCGGCATAAGCACAAGCCCTTGGTTTGCTACGAGGGGTTAGAATAAGGCGGTTATGGTCCATCCAATCTTGGCCCAGGGGCTGACCAACCATCGGCTACATCCGACCCCAAAGTCATGGAGCTTGAAGAGGACCCAGCGATGGAGCCCAACCCTCTGGTCAACTAGAGGATGCTCTACCTTGACTACCTCCTCTATGACACACTACTAATGGACAAGATGGAGACTCGATGGCTCACACATCGTGCCAAGTCCTTTATTCTTGTGGAGGGTGAACTCTACAAGTGAAGCTACATTAGGATCCTGCAGTGCTGCATCCCCTTCGAATAGGGGAAGCGTTTGTTGAGCGATATCCATGGTGAGGTCTGTGGTCACCACATCGTGCCTAGAACCCTGGTCAGAAATGTATTCCGACAGGGCTTCTACTGGCCTACTGCAGTAGCCAATGCTAAACAAATCGTGCACACCTGCAAAGGGTGCCAGTTCTACGCTCGGTAGACTCACCTACTGGCCCAAGCGCTCCAGACGATCCCCATCACCTGGTCATTCGTAGTTTGGGGACTCAATCTGGTTGGACAACTCAAAAAGTGCCTGAGGACTACACTCACTTGCTTGTCACCATAGACAAGTTTACCAAGTGGATAGAAGCTCGGCCGATCTCTGCGATCAAATCCGAGCAGGCCGTGCTGTTCTTTCTCGACATCATCCATCACTTTGGAGTCCCAAACTCCATCATCACAGACAACAGCACGCAATTCACCAAAAAGAAGTTCCTTCAATTCTACGATGAATACCACATCCAGGTCAATTGGGCTACCGTCGTGCATCCCTAGATGAACGAGCAGGTCGGGCGCACAAATGGCATGGTCCTTTAGGGCCTAAAGCCTAGAATCTTCAACCGGTTGAACAAATTTGACACGCGCTGGGTCACCGAGCTTCCTTCAATACTTTGGAGCCTGAGGACAACCCCTAGTCGAGCCACTGGCTACATGCCCTTCTTCATGGTCTACAGTTCTGAGGCCATCCTCCCAACTGACCTCGACTATAGAGCACCAAGGATCAGAGCATATGACAAACAGGGAGTCAAGGCATCCCATAAGGATGCCATGGACTAGCTGGATGAAGTGCGCGATGTCACCGTCCTCTGCTCGGCCAAGTACCAATAGGCATTGCGATGATACCATAGCTGACGAGTGTAGGGCTGAGCCTTCAACGTTAGGGACCTGGTCCTTTGCCTCGTGCAGAGTAACAAGGACTGCCACAAGCTCTCCCCCCTATGGGGGGACCATACGTGGTCATGGAGGTACTCCGGCCAGGCGCCTACAAGCTGAAAACCATCAACGACGAGGTCTTCACCAATGCCTGGAACATCGAGCAACTACGTATCTTTTACCCATAATAAATGCACATTTTTACTTATTAGTTTCATTATCAAAACTCCCTGATCCTTCATGACATCTGATCCCAGCAAATAGCAGGGGGTCGGGCCTCACTCGAGGGCTGATACGAGTACATTTATCCTGCAAAAATTCTCTGTGTCTGCCCTCTTTACGTTAAGTCCTAGGAGGTGGGTTTTTGGGAACAAGCTCTGAGTAAAACTAGGCGGACAGCGAGAAACCTACACCCCAGCGGCTATGGTGCCTTTGCTTACCAGCGTGATCAAAGCTAGCTTACCCACACTCTGAGCTTTTATGACCTTAACTATGGGAAGGGTCAGAATGCACTAATCCTCCTTTACAAAAAGTGGGAGAAGAGCTAAAAAGTTGTTCGCTATAACGAAGAGCTCGTCCATTTCTGCACAAATTCGACGCTTGGCTTATTTGCCTAACTAAATTCTTGCGCGGGATGTTCTCATCCTCTATTTCCGTAGGAAAATCTTGTCTCAACAGGTAACGCGAGTCGATTGTACGACTTGACCACTAATGAGAAATAGATAAGGAGCAAGCAGGGTCATGCTCATATCAGGGGGAGGCTTTCCAAACCCATCACTCTTACCATCAAGGTAAAACTAGTGCCTAGGTAGATTGGATGGCTCAACACCGCTACCGAAAGATAAGAATCCTTACTTGCTTACTTTATGTATTAATTCCATTACTGAGCCTCTGACCCCAGCGATGGTAGGGGGTTGGGAATTGCTCGGGGGCTAGCGAGGGTGTCTATTTGCAAGACATTCTCTTTGCCCAGCCCCTCCTTACATTTAAAAAACTAGAGGCACGATGTGCGAGCGCAAATTTTGAGTAGGCCTGGTCAGACTGCTAGGACCCTATGCCCTAGCGTGATCAAAATCCTTGTCTCCGCACTCCAAACCTTAACCTCCACCTTCTCGGGAAGGACTTGGAGGGGCCTACCTATAGAATCTCCATTAAGGAGAGGCTGTCAGGTCGCCCAAATCGATCGAACGGCTTGGGCCCCTACCAAATGACAGATACGGAAGAGTGGGAGGCTCATGCAGGTTACACCAGTTCTGTCACGAACATAGAACCTAGACCACCGCACGGACATATCCGATAAGAACTCCCTGAACCCGAAAATCATGCCATCAAGGTAACATTACCGACCCTCGATATTTCTTTATATAATCATTCATACACTTATCTCATACATCCAAGCATCGCATATGCGATTACTGTATCACAATGCTTCACATCACGTCATGAAACGGTAGTCGTCTCATTCAATATGAGCGGCAACTGACCGAGGTTCGAAGGCTGGCCCGCGAAGGGCTTGAGGCTGCCTCATGTCAAATAGAGCTAGGGAAAAAAACCAAGATGATCCCTAGCGGCCTTGCCTGACCCCGCTCAGAAGTGAATAGGGACATCTTGACCTTTCTCGTTTGATTCTAACCTCAAGCCAGGCTCACAGAATCTCCATCGAGGAGAGGCCAACGGGCCACCTGAGCCTATCGAACGGCTCGGGCATCTGCCAGGAGGTGGGTTAAGAAGTAGTGGAATGCCACATGAGGGCTCTATCGACCCTATCAGTGGATGACGGTCCCATATTCCACTTGAACATGCCTGTTAGTGAGCTCATTGAGCACAACACTCGAGCCGTCGATGCAAGTGTCATTTTCTCAGCCCCTCTGGTTGCAGAAACAGAGGATAGGGTGACACATGAAATATGGCTGACCCCTATCAAACCCCAAGGGGCTTTGGGGCTTGAGCCGCCTGATCCTAGATCAAGAGACCGAGGTTCGACCCAAACCTCTAGCCAAGCCCGTAGACTCCCCATTGAAGGGGAATCTGTTAGAAGGTGGGTTAAGAAGCAACGGAATGCCCCTCGAGGGCTTTGCTGACATTGTTACAAGCGACGGAACTAAATTCCGTTCGAACACGCCCGTCAGCGAGCTCATCGAGCGCATCACCTGAGCTGTCAAGGCAAATGATGTTAACTCAACCCCTCCTGTTGTGGAAAATACAAACAGGGCTATAGTCATGAAAAATGAGCCGGCCCTTGACCAAATCCCCGCCATGCGCCGGGGCTCAAGAAAGGTTGGACTTACAAGGAGACCTAACGCACGGTCACAAAATGATAGCTAAGATCCTAGGGAGAGGGTATGTGCAAACACAAGAGATGCATTCTCCTAAGTTTTGTTGTCCTCCCCTCAATTTTTAGTGACATCCGACCCCAGCAGCGGCAAAGGGGCAAATCTCACTCGAGGGCTAATAATGGTATAAGTATACCTTTTCTAAAATAGTCACTGCGTCAGACCTCTTTTTCACACTAATCCTAGTGGCAAGGTTTGTGGAAACGAATGATTAATCAGGCCTGGTTAAACTACAAAACACCTACGCCTCGGCGGCTATGGTGTCTTTGCTCACCGGCACGATCGAACCTTTCCCCTTACACCTCGGGCCCTATGGTTTTAACGAATGGAAGGGTCAAAATATGTGAGCCTTCTCTTATCGCATACAAAAAGGGAAGGAAACAAATTCAATCAAACAAAACAAAATAACAAAGTTATGAATTTGCTCTTATGATACGTAAGGATTGGCAATTGTCCAGATTACAATGACACTTATCCAAGATCACCCAATCTAATTGACTAACTATCCCCTCTAGGGGAGAACTATATCTTCAACTTTGTCCACCAGGTTTCGCGCGACAGGAGCCATCGCCTTCTCTATTTCATCTAGCTCGAAGGCTTCATAGCCAGGCATGAAGCCAAGGCTCATTGTCTCCAAGTTGATACTATCGGCGTAGTGGGAGCGGGCGATGCCGAAGGCTTTGGTAATCCTAGAGCAAAGAGCTTCCCTCTCAAACTGGCGCACCCACGCTGTGATATCTATGGCATGGGCCGCAATCGAGCTGGTTCCCTCTGACCACGCCTCCTCTAGGTCATCGAAGACCACCCCGAGGGCAGTGCTTAGGAGATCATGCTTGTCGCTCTCCTCCTGAAGGAGCCTCCGCACCTTGGTGAGCTCCATGGCTAGCCAGCGAAGACGCTCTCGGCCTCTAGCCTCTAGGTTGTCATGGTTCTGAGGTCAGCCTAGAGGGAGCTGACCCCCTGCCATGCCTCATTGCCCTCTCGGATAGCATAGTCACGCTCCCCATAGGCCGCGCCGTGCTCCGAGCGGAGCGCTTCGTGGTCTGGCGCAGCTCGTCGTGCTCCTTGTGTAGCCAGGCAATCACCTCGGCATCTAGGTTGGCCTTCTGCTGCAGGGCCATGGACCTCTCCTCGGCTCCTAGCTTGAGCTCTCTCTCCTTCTCCACCTTGGCTAGGAGGCCGAGGACCTACTGGCAAGCCTCAGCATCCCTCTGGAGCAGTTTGTCCTGCTCCTTTTGGACTTTGGTGACCTCCTCTTCATCCTATCGTGCCCTCAGTAATAGATCCTGGAACGCCTTCTCAGTATCCTCCACGTCCCAACAGGCCTCGGCCTCCTACCACCGGAGACGACCACCTCCTCGGCCAGGGGAGTCAGCTTGGCCACCCTCTATTGGGCGACATCAAGCTGGGCGCTCACATCCCCACGCAGCCAGGCCTCTTTGGCGAGGCAGTCCCATTTCTCCTTCTGCTCGCGAAGGAACTAGGATTTCTCCTGGCTATGAGCAATAAGGGACCAAAAGAAGATCAATGTCAAAACACAAAGATATGTGAAGAAAGAAGAAAGCGAGAGGCGAGATTAAGTGAATACCTGGCCTGTAGGAATGACAACATTGCACAAGACACCCTTGGCCTGGTTTAGAGCTTCTAGCATGGCTGAGATCCCCTCGTCGAGACTCTCCCGCTCTATGCTCTCAGTAGCATCGTCGAGCGAGAAGAGTATTGATGTCGGGTCTTATGGATCCATCCACTAGAGCAGTGGCTGCCCCCCGACATTAGGGCCAAGGGTGACTCACCGTTGGTCCCCTCCACCACCACCATGGCGCAGGAGGACCCCTTGACAATGCCTCCCTTCAACCGGCCCATGTTGGGTGCCATCACTTGGGCCGCTGGTGGCGTAGATCGTGCTGCTTCCTCGGGCACCCCCAAGGCTACCTCTGGCAGTACCTAGCTTGTCATGGTCATGGCCACCTCTACTTGCATTGGTAGGGCCTCGACCAGTGGTGTTGCACCCACCTCAGTCGGCACCACAATCACCTCCGTCACCGGTTGCTCGGTGACCTATGAGGGCACTCCTTCAGCCCCGACATCCGTTTGACCCGCTGAGGCACTAGCACCACCACGGGTGGTGCCTGACCGACCGATGAGGCTATGACGCTGGCTCCGCTCCTACCCAAAATAAGAGTGATGTCGGACAATGGCCGACGTCTCGCCTAAATGGCGTCACTCTTCTTGGGCACCAGCACCAAAGAGTGGCCCGGTCTCAGGACATTGCAAGAAAAAAAGGCGTGAGTCATGCTAAAAATAGAGAAAAATAGAGAAGTCAATGACTTACATCAGCGCTGTTGGGTGCAGGATATGTTTGGGGGGATGAACCCCTAGGTCCTTGCTTTACGTCCTTAGGATAGGGCCATTTGGTGCCCGCCCCTACTCCCGGGCCGAGGGGCTCGCCTCCCTTGCACTCGGGGACGCGGTGGCAGAGCCATCCCCTTCCTTCGGTACCTTGGGCATGGCAGTAGATCTACCTGTCCTCGCTAGCACCTCGAGCACGGCGGTAGATCCACCCGCCTCCGCTAGCACCTTGGCGCATTGACAGATTTGCCGCCCCCGCTAGCACCTCGGGCGCGGCGAAAGATCCGCCTGCCCCTGCTGATTCTTGAGGCACGACAGTGGTGCCGCTCCCCTCCACTGACACCTCAAGCATGGCAGCTAATCCGCCTGCCCCTACTTGTTCTGAGGATAGGCCAATGGTTAGGCTCGCCTCCGCCAGCCTCACGGACTCACTTCCTCCCGCATGAAATGGGAAGGGTCCCTGCATGGATGAGTGGATACCTTTTAGTATATCCTCGCTCTCCAGGTCATCCCACTAGGTGTTGGCAACTACCTCATCATCTTCATCCTCGTCGTCATCATCATCACTATCGGTTTCCTCCCCGTGCTCCCACGCATGCAATTTCTGTTGTTTCTTCTTCCTCTGGTCCTCCTTTGCCTTCCTCTGCTGCTAGGTCTCGGTGTAGTTCGCTGCCCTCACTGATGGATCCCTCAACAATGGAGCTAGGAGATCCGTGAGGATGAGGTTCCTCGGCTAGTCCCCCACTCTAAATATTAGTATCAAGGGGTCAGAAGCCCAATTAAAGAAGAAGGCACAAGGAAGAGAAAACTTACTAGGACAATATACCCTGGTTCAAGCCACATCAGAGGGTGTCCTAGTGCTAAGTGCTAGATACACAAACTCAAGAACAGCGCCAGTGTCGTCCTACGGAGGCTCCATCACCTCCTTGATGCGTTGCGCCACTTCAGAGGGGGAGAGTGCTCCCTCGATGAGCGTTGTCCTATCGAGTGACACCCGGGTGCCATCATGTGCAGGGGAAGCACACGCCTCATTAGCGGTGCCACTCTCCACGTATGGTAGGTGCCGATGATCCCTAACCCCTTCACGCCCCTCTCCTTCAGGATTCGGATGGCGGTGAGATGGTCTTGGATTCTCTTCTTGTCTTTCTTCGGGACTCCCTACTTCCTCCATGATTCTAGGACCTGTTCGATGAGGCACCCGGTGAACTCTAGCAAGGGGGCGACTGCATCGTTCTTGATGTAGAACCAATGCGAATGTCACCCCTTGTTGAAGGTCACTAGATGCATTGGCGGGTACTCATTGACGTGGTTGTTGTGAAGCTGAATGCTGGCACATCCCATTAGCACATTTAGCTCCTGCTTCTTCTCCCGCTTCTTCAGGAGGGTAACGACGAAGAATTACCGCCATAGGTCAAAGTGGGGACTAATCCCCAGGAACCCCTCACACAGGGCGATGAACGCTGCAATGTGCTGGATTCTGTTGGGATTAAGATGTTGTAGCTCTACCTTGTAGTAGTGTAGCAATCCCCAAAGAAACTTGTGGGCAGGGGTGGTGAATCCTCGCTCATGGAAGTGAGCAAAGGACACGACATATCCATTGGGCGGCGACAATGCATCCTCATTGCTGGGTAGCCACCACTCCTTGGTGGCAGTCCGAGCGCAAAGGAGACCATGGCGAACGAGGCCCTCTAGGTGCTGGAGAGTGATATCAGAGTGGCACCCATGGCTCCATTGGAGGATTGGAGTGGTGGATGTGAATTCGACGATAGCTGAAACACGGATGCGGGAGGCTTAGGCGATTGACGACGGAGGTTGTAGATGCAAAGACAAGGAGGCAAAGTATGAAACCCTAGGGGTGAACCCTTTGGTTTTATAGGGGTGATGGATGCGATGAAGGCAACCGTCTACCTAGATCTCCATGCCTACCATGATCTGCCACCATGTCACATCATGGGATATGCGCCTGCAATTTCTATCCATTCCCTCCGATGGAGTGTCGGACGTTTTGCCTCCCCGGGTAGACCAGGACTCTTTCCCGCAAAAGGGATACATGTCAAAAAATGTTCCTCTAGCCTACCTAGGCCTAGGAGTTTGAGGGCCATCCCATCAATGGTTTCGATGGCTGCCCCAAGGCACCCTTACAACAAAGGATGGGCCTGTGAGCGATCAAAACTCAGGCGCACGAGCTTCACGTGAGTCTCGGTCCGCGATCGAGTGTCAGCCGGGCTGACCCTGGGTGGATCCCCATGAATGGGATACTAGGATCCCAATTGAGCTATCTGGCTAACAACCATCAAATCTCATGACCACACCCATGAAGGGTTCAGCCTTGGCGAAGAAGAAATCGCCATTAGGGGCACGCCGTGGACAACAATAGAGGGCTAGGGCTCTCAAAATCCTCTTGTTTGGAAAACCCTCTGAAGGAGTATCCTACTCCTTCGTAGGCTCGGGGGCTAGACCCACCGGGTGCGCTCGCGTGTACCTGCTGGCAAGTCATAATATCCCCTAGGCATTTCTACTTGAATCGCCCAAGGGCTCGAGGGCTACTGTCGGGGACCAATATTAGGGTACATGAAGAGGAGGAGCTAATGACCGTCGAACATTGATTCATCCGTGCGATCAAGAGCACAACTACACCGCTTGCCGAGACACTCCTCGTCCATCCACCAAGACCATGGGCCCCACCTCGCCCAACACCCGAGGGCTGGCTCCGCCTCCCCCAACATCTAAGGGCAGACTCCGCCTTGCCCGACCCTCGAGGGGGGCTAGCTCTACCTTGCTTGACATCTAAGGGAAGACTCTGCCTCACCCGAGTTTGGGGGCTAGCTCTGCCTTGCCCGATGTCTAGGAGCAGACTCTACCTTGCTCGATGTCCGAAGGCTGGCTCCGCCTCGCCTGACATATAAGGGTAGACTCTGCCTTGCCCGACCCCCGAGGGCTGGCTCTACCTTGCTCGATGTCTGAGGGCAGACTCTACCTCACTCAATGTGTGGGGGCTGGCTCCATCTCACCCAATGTCTGAGGGCAAACTCTGCCTTGCCCGATGTTTGAGGGTTCACTCCACCTCGCCCGATGTCTAAGGGTAGACTCCGCCTCGCTCGACATCTAGGGCTAGCTTTTGCCTCGCCTGATGTTTGGGGGTAGACTCTGCCTCGCTCGATGTTTGAGGGCTAGCTCTGCCTCGCCCGACGTCTGAGGGTAGACTCCATCTTACCTGACGTCTAGGAGCTAGCTCTGCCTCGCTCGACGTCTAGGAGCAGACTTCGCCTCGCTCAATGTCCAGGGGCTGGCTCCGCCTTGCCCGATGTTTGGGGGTAGACTCTGCCTTGCCTGATGTTTGGGGGCTAGTTCCATCTCGCCCGATGTCTGAGAGCAGACTCTGCCTTGCCCAATGTCTGGGGGCTGGCTTTGGCTCGCCCAACGTCTAGGAGCAGACTTTGCCTTACCCAACGTTTGGGGGCTGGCTCTACCTTGCCTAACATCTAAGGGTAGATTCCACCTCCTTGACCCCTGGGGGCTAGCTCCACCTCGCTAGACATCTGAGCACAGACTCTGCCTCACCCAATGTCTGGGGGCTGGCTCCATCTCACCCAACATCTAAGGGTAGACTCTACCTCACCCAATGTCCGGGGGCTGGCTCCACCTCGCCCGATGCCTAAGGGCAGACTCTGCCTCGCCTGATGTTCGGGGGCTGGCTCTACCTCGCCCGATGTCCAGGGGCTAGCTCTGCCTCGCCCGATGTTTGGGGGTAGACTCTGCCTCGCTCGATGTCCGAGGGCTAGCTCCACCTTGCCCGATGTCTGAGGGCAAACTCTGCCTTGCTCGATGTCTGAGGGCTAGCTCCACCTTGGCCGATGTCTGAGGGCAGACTCTACCTCGCCTAATGTCTAGGGGTCTGGCTCTGCCTCGCTTGACGTCTAGGAGCAGACTCTACCTCACCTGACGTATGGGGGTAGACTCTGCCTCACCTGATGTCCGGGGGCTGGCTCCGCCTCGCCCAATGTCTGAGGGCAAACTCCACCTTACACGACGTTCAAGGGCTGACTTCACCTTGCCCGACATCTCCACATCACCTAATGTTCGAGGGCTGGCTTCGCCTTGCCTAACATCTAGGAGCAGACTCCACCTCACCCAATGTCCAGGGGATGGATGCGCCTCACCCAAACCCCGATGGCTGGCTCCATGTCGCCCAAAATCTAAGGGCAATCTCTGCCTCGCACAACCCTGGGGGGGGGGGGGCTGGCTCCACCTTGCCTGACATCTAAGGGTAAACTCTGCCTCACCCAATGTCTAGGGGCTAGTTTTGTCTAGCTTGACATCTAGGAGTAGACTCCACCTTGCCCGATGTCTGAGGGCTGGCTCCACCTCACTCAACATATAAGGGTAGACTTCACCTTACCCTACCCCTGGGGGCTGGCTCTGCCTTGCTCAATGTCTGAGGGTAGACTCTGCCTCACTCAATGTGTGGGGGCTAGCTCTGTCTCGCCCAACATCTAAGGGTAGACTCTGCCTCGCCCGATGTTTGGGGGTTGGCTCCACCTTGCCCGATGTCTAAGTGCAAACTCTGCCTCGCTCGATGTTTGGGGGTTGGCTCTGCCTCGCCCGACATCCAGGGGTTGGCTCTGCCTTACCCAACATTTGGGGGTAGACTCCGCCTCACCCGATGTTCGGGGGCTAGCTCCGCCTCGCCCGATGTCTGAGGGTAGACTCTATCTCACCTGATGTCTGGGGGCTAGCTCCGCCTCACTTGATGTCTAGGAGCAGACTCCACCTCACCCGACGTCTGGGGCTGGTTCCACCTTGCTCGATGTCTAGGGGTAGACTTCGCCTCGCCTGACGTCTAGGGGCTGGCTCCGTCTCACCCAATATCTGAGGGTAGACTCTACCTCACCTGATTTTTGGGGGCTGGCTCCGGCTCGCCTGATGTCTGGGAGCAGACTTTGTCTCGCCCGTTGTTTGGGGGCTGGCTCTGCCTCGCCCGACATCTAAGGGTAGACTCTGCCTCGCCAGACGTTTGACTACAGACTCCATCTCACCCAACGTCTAAGGGCTGGCTCCACCTCGCTCAATGTCTAGGAGCAGACTCTGCCTCGCCCGATGTCTAGGAGCTGGCTCTACCTTGCCCGATGTCTAAGGGTAGACTCCACCTTGCCTGGCATCTGTGGGCTAGCTCTGTCTCGCCCAACATCTAAGGGCAGACTCTGCCATGCTTGATGTCTAGGGGCTAGCTCTGGCTCGCCCGATGTCTAAGAGCAGACTTTGCCTCGCTCGATGTTCGGGGGCTGGCTTCGCCTTGCCTGACATCTAAGGGTAGACTCCACCTCACCCAACCCTCGAGGGCTAGCTCTGCCTCGATAGACATCTAAGGGCAGACTCCACCTCACCCGATGTCTGAGGGCTAGCTTTGTCTCACCTGACATCTAAGGGTAGACTCCGCCTCGCCTGACATCCGGGGGGCGGCTTTGCCTCGCTCGATGTCTAAGGGCAGACTCTGCCTTGCCTGACGTTCAGGGGCTGGATCTACCTCGCTCGATGTCTAGGGGCTAGCTTAGCCTCTCCTGACATTTGGGGGCAGACTCTGCCTCGCTCAACATCCGAGGGCTGGCTCCACCTTGCCCGATGTCTGAGGGTAGACTCTGCCTCGCCCGATGTCTGGGGGCTGGCTCTGTCTCGCTCGACGTCTAGGAGCAGACTCTGCCTCACCTAACGTATGGGGGCAGACTCCACCTCGCTTGACATCCGGGGGCTAGTTCTACCTAGCCCAATGTCTGAGGGCAGACTCCACCTCGCCTAACGTTTGAGGGCTGGCTTTGCCTTGCTCGACGTCTAGGAGCAGACTCCACCTCGCATGACATATAGGGGTAGACTCTACCTCGTCTGATGTCTAGGGGCTGGCTCTGCCTCGCCCGATGTCTGAGGGCAGACTCTACCTCACCTGACATTCAAGGGCTAGCTTTGCCTTGCCCGATGTCTGGGAGCAGACTTTGCCTCACCCAACGTCCGGGGGATGGATGCGCCTCGCCCAAACCTTAGGGGCTGGCTCCGCGTTGCCCGACATCTAAGGGTAGACTCCACCTCGCCTGACCCCTAGGGGCTGGCTCTGCCTCACCCGATGTCTGAGGGCAAACTCTGCCTTGCCCTACATCCAGGGCTAGCTCCACCTCGCCCGATGTTTGGGGGTAGACTCTGCCTCGCCCGACATCTAAGGGCTGGCTTCGCCTCACTCGACATTTCGGAGCAGACTCCACCTCGCCTGACATAAGGGGGCTAGCTCTGCCTTGCCTGATGTCTGGGAGTAGACTTCACCTCGCCTGACATCTGGGGGTAGACTCCGCCTCGCCCGACGTATGCGCGCTGCTCCTTCATAACTACGCGCGTAGATAAGGCAAAGCACTCAAGTCAACCATAATATCAAGGACCATACCATGCATGCCTATAGGAAAGTACCACCAAGATATGACAAGACGGGCGCTTTAAGGCCCTTCTGGGCATGTCAGAGCCCGAACAGTGTTGTGGGCGCTGACATTTGTTTTACAGTGTTATGGGCGCCGCCATTGGCCTGCGGGCGTGGATCCTAATGAAACCATACGACAACCACTATGGTTTAGGAGGAGACTCACGTCCTCTACAGTGATGGACATGCAGTCACTGCATCATCTGCTCCCTATAGGGTTGCGGATCAACACCCCGGTCTGTTGCACCGCCCGCCAGGGCGAGATGGGATGTGACCACTTGCTGATCAAGCTAGAGTGTGGCATCATCAATGAATAGACGCCTAGCATGGAGCTATCCCTGGAACCATCTGCCATGTTAGCAGGGCTGGCTTAGAGGAAAAGGAAGACCCAACACCTTCGAGAGACCTTCTTTGCCTCTGGTTTTTCTTCTTTCTCCCATCTATAATCCCTGCTTCCCCTTGGTCTATAAAAGGGAAGGCAGGGCACCCCACTAAGGGGACCAATCAATAGAACACACCACGCATCACATAACACGCAACTGAGCAACAACAAAGCTCTTAACGTCCTTTCAACCTTTCCATTAGAGACTTGGGACCTATCCCTCTCTCGCTCGTTTGTAATCCCTACTACGAACCTTTCAGTGCTAATAACACGAGCAACAGCCACAAACTAGACGTAGGGATATTCTACCCAAATCAGTATAAACCTTGTGTCTTTTAGCACACCATCTAGGTCCAATGCATAATAATATAAATTTACTCGTTGGTGTTTACTCAAAACACCGACAATAAGCAATCGCACCACATCGCTCCAAAATCTTACATGGTCCAACATAATGAGGAGCTAACTTTCCATGGACTCCGAACCGATGCACACCTCTCATTAGGGATACCTTTAGGTACACATGGTCACCAACTTCAAACTACAAGGGTCTTCTTCGCTTGGCCACATATATTTTCTGACGATTCTAAGCTTCCTTGATAAAATCAGGTCCAAAGTAACCACGATCACCCACTTCAACCCAGTTAAGAGGTGGTCTACATTTCTTGCCATATAGGGCCTCAAAAGGTGCTATACAAATGCTTTCTTGATAGCTATTGTTATAAGAAAACTCAGCTAGAGTTAAGCATTCATCCCACTTTTCTGGAAAAGAGATGACACAACCCCTCAACATATGCTCAAGTACCTAATTGACTCTTTCAGTCTAACCTTCAGTTTGTGAATGATAAGCTAAACTTCTGAGGAGACGAGTACCAAGACATTTCTGGAGTTGCTCCTAGAAATGAGAGACAAAGACTGACGCTCTGTCGGAAATAATGGTAAGAGGAACTCCATGTAGGGTCACAACCTGGTCAAAATACAACTTGGCATACTTCTTGGCTGAATACCTTGTATCCATCGGGAGGAAATGAGCGAACTTGGTAAGACGATCCATAATGACCCAAATAGAGTCATACCCCTTTGTCGTGTGAGGCAAACCCCAACAAAGTCCATGGAAATATCCTTCCATTTCCAAACAGGGATAGGCAAGGGCTATAGAAATCCAGGCGTACGCATATGGTTCGCCTTAACCCCTCCACAAATGTCACATTCTGAGATGTATTTGGTAATTGCTGTTTTATATTTAGCCACCAATACAAGTGACGCAAATCATGATACATCTTGTTACTTCCTAGATGAATGGTTAATTTGGAGTTGTGAGCTTCATCAAAAAATTTTCTCCTAAGCTCATCACTTGAGGGAACCACCAATTGGTTCTTGAACTTCACCACACCTTGATCATCAACACTAAAATGGGGACCACGCCCTTCGGCAATTAACTTCTTGATATGTAGAATTTTTGAAGCATCTTGCCTTTGCTCTATAATAATTTGCTCAAGTAGATCCAAGGCTAGAGCAATATGGGCTAACACCTCAAAATGGTTGAGAGACAAATATTTTTTTCAACTTGATGCGACTTCTGACTTAAGGCATCAACTACCACATTAGCTTTTCTAGGGTGATAATGAACTTCTAAGTTATAATCTTTGATTAACTCAAGCTACCTCCATTGCCTCATATTCAACTCGGATTGAGTGAACATATATTTGAGGCTCTTGTGATCTATAAAAATATGTACTTTATTCCCAACAGGTAATGTCTTCATATTTTTAGAGCGTGCACCACTGCAACCAGCTCTAAATCATGAGTGGGATAATTCAACTCGTGCTTTTTTAGCTGACGTGAAGCATAAGCGATCACACATCCGCCTTGCATAAGCACACATCCTAGTCTAGTCCTAAAGGCATCACAATACACATCAAATGACCTATCAATATCTAGTTGGGCAAGAATAGGAGCAGAGGTAAGAAAACTTCTTCAGGGCTTGGAAAGCTTCTTCATAAGCTAGACTCCGTACAAATTTGATATCCATCTAGAGCAACTTGGTCATCATTTGAGCTATTTTGGAAAAATCAAGGATGAAGCACCGATAATATCCAGCAAGACCAAGGAACTGACGAATATGATGTACTGACTTAGGAGATTTCTAATTTAACACATCCTGCACCTTGCCAGGATCCACAGAGATGCCTTTAGGTGTTAGGACATGTCCCAAAAACTGCACTCGATCCAACCAAAACTCACACTTACTGAATTTGGTATACAACTTGTGTTCCCTTAATCGAGTCAATACTATCCGAAGATGTTGTGCATGCTCTTCATTGTTCTTGGAGTATATCAAAATATCATCAATGAACACCACTACAAACTTGTCCAACTCCAACATAAAGACTGAGTTCATGAGGTACATGAAGAATGCAGGAGCATTGGTGATACCAAAAAGCATGACTAGGTATTCATAAAGCCCATACCTAATAGAGAAAGTTGTCTTTGGTATATCTTGTGGCCGGCTTTTAATTTGGTGATACCTAGAACGAAGATCAATCTTTGAAAACACCTTGGCACCAGCCAACTAATCAAACAAAGTATCGATATGAGGTAAATGATACTTATTCTTAATGGTTATCGCATTGAGAGGGCGATAATCCACACACATCCAAAGTGTGTCATCCTTCTTCTTCACAAAAATAGCGGGACAACCCCATGGTGAAGAACTAGGATGGATAATCACTTCTCCAACAATTCTTCTAACTGTTTCTTCATCTCATCTAGTTCCTTTGGAGCCATACGGTGGGGATGCCACGAAATAGGAGCAGTACCAGGTTCTAACTCAATGGAAAACTCTACATCCTGGTCTGGTGGTAACCTAGGTAGATCTTTGGGAAAGACATCTGGAAACTCATAGACCATGGGAATAGAGGCAAGATCAGGAGAGGCTTTAGTATGGGCAATAACTAGTAGGGTGAAAACTGAAGACATAAGGAGAGACATTCTATCCTCAGAAGAAGGAAGCTTCAACTCAACAACTCTCTGCCTAAGGTTTAGGACTACTCCATAAGTTCTCAACCAGTTTATCCCTAGAATTGCATCTATGCCTTGCCTAGGCAACAACATGAACTAGAGACAATAAGAGTGAGTTGCTAGCACTAGTCTTACAGTGTCCGTCAGAGTTTTAACGCATAACTACACTCCCGGGGTTCTGATTCTATAGGCAATAGGAATAACCATAGTAGATATATTGTGCCTTTGTGCAAACCCCATACTAATGAATGAATGTGATGCACCAGAATCAAATAATACATATGATGGGTGGGAATCAATGGTGAACATATTAGCCATCATGAGCTCTCCCTATGGAATCTCCTCAGCCTCGGTGAAGTCAACCTATCCCGAGCGGCTCACGGGCACCTTCTTCCTGATGATAGTCCTCTTGACCAAATGAGAGTTGGCTGAAGGTTGAGAAGACTGATTAAGCTGGTTCTAGGGGCACTCACGAGCATAGTGGCCTTCCTTGCCATACTTGAAACAAGCACCCAGCTTGTTGAAAGGTCCTTGTATGGTTTTGGTAATTGAGTAACAACCTTGGTGGACTAATTATGTTTATGTGAGATACACAGGTGATTAGTCAACAGATACATATATGTGAGCAACATATGCCATGAAGGTGAAAATGGCTCGGAAATGTTGCAAAGCTCACACATGTGATGATGAAGGAGCTCATTACACATGAGACATGACATTGAGTCATGTGATCAAGGTGGAGAAGATCAAGACATGACTTGGCTTGATGGACTGGCTACAAGAGTGAAGGGCAAGTCGGAGGCTTTGGAGCGATGTACCGCATGGCGGTGAAGCTTGAGCAAGACTTGGCGTTGATGGACAAAGGCAATGGTGAAAAGTAAGTGAAGTTAAGATCGATGAACCAATATAATCATGTGATGATATGAAGTGGATCATATCATTGTTGATCGTGTTGGTGCATGTGTTGCATCGACATTGGAGGAGATAGAATGGAATACGCAAGGCAAAGGTATAACCTAGGGCATTTCATTTCATCGGTCATAGGTGAGTAGAGAAGTTTATGACCAGGTTTAGGATAGATGACCATACTATCAAGAGAGGCAAACTTGTTTGCATATCGATCATCTAAGTGCTACTTGAGAGATCTAACTTTGTATCATCGCTAGGATCGAGTGGTGTGGCAAGTTGAGTGGCTAATCCTTTGAAAAATGATTGTGAAAATGCTAACACACATACACATGGTGGTGTACACTTGGTGGTGTTGGCACATTTACAAAGGAGAAGAAGTTGGAGTTGATGTGGATCAACTCGGTAAAGAAAAGGGTTTGAAACTTCACCGGTGGAGTGTCCACCCGTAGAGTGTGAGCAGTTTGATAGTGCCACCAGCGCCCTATATAGAAAAGATAGGGTTTCATAGAGTGCACTGGATGCTAGTCATGTAGTGACCAGATGCTGGGGTCCTACATCCAGTCAGTGGCAGCAGTGAAGGCACAGGCATCGGTCTTCGACCGGACGCTGGGTGGGTGGGTCTGATACCGTTGACATGACAACATAGAGAAGAGGATAAAGGACTAGATGTTGATACTGTGTCTGATCGTGACCGATCGGACATGTTTGATCATGATTGAGCAGCTCTAGGAGCTTACTGGAAGTGACCAGACGTTGGAGTCCTGCATCCGGTCGTGATCAAACTAACATATCCGGTCGTGAATGGAACCTCTCTAGAAATGACTGGACTCGGTAGAGGTGCATCTGGTCTTGGCACTGTACTACGTCCGGTCATCACTTGAGCCTTGGTGGCTTATGTGGTAGTGCTTGGGAGCCTCCATCTCACATATGCTTGATAGTGATCATCCGATTGTGTGAGAGAGCGATTCTAGTGCGATTGCATCGAGTGGCACTAGGTGATCGAGTTGCAAGCCGATGGTGCTTGTTACTCTTAGAGGTTGCCACCTCCTAGACATCTTAGTGGTGGTCTCCGTCGAAGCTCGCAAGAAGCTTGTGCGGTGCTCCAGAGAAGAGCTTTGTGAGGGGCATTATGCTCGCCCCACGGGAGCCGCGAAGAGCAACTCTAGTTGAGCATGTCATTGAGCTACCCTCACTTTCAAGGTAGGTTCTTGCGGTGCCCGACGTGCGGTCTTGGTGAGTGATGCCAATTAGTCATCGAACCACTAAGTGAGCAGTCGACACAATGGGGACGTAGCGTGTTGGCAAGCACGTGAACCTCAGGAGAAAATCACCGTGTCAACATTGTTCTTCCCATTTGTTTGCAATCCTCTTACACAAGCTAGTAGTTACTTTCATATACATTGAGCTTGTGTAGTTGCTCTTGTAATTAGTTAGCTTATGTAGCTCACTAGTTACACTTGTTCCCCTATCCCTGACGAGGTGGAACCTATTGTCCTTAAGGCTGCTGCACCTACTGAGTAGGTGCACAATACTGAGTGGGAGGTGCCTGGTGAGTCTACTGAGTCTAGCGAGACGACCGTCCACCCGGAGAGTGATAGGACACCCTCCTCATAACCTGTACCTTCTATGACTATGGGTGACTAGAAAACCCAGTGATCACCCTCTTACGCTTCCACTCAGCCTAAGAGTCACGCTAAAGTCCCTCCATAGCAATGGCATCATTCATCAAAGCACCAAAGGTCCGATAACTCCCTGTATAAAGCTTCTCTTGCAAGATGCAAGAGAGACCATGATTGAAATAGTACATCTTCTTCTCATCAATATCCATATGAGTCCCAGCATACTATGCAAGATGGTTGAACTTGTTCACATATACCATCACAGTCATGTTTCCTTGCTTCAGCTCCTGAAACTCAGATAGCTTCCTGTTCATCAAACCAGCAGGAATATAGTACTAATAGAAAGCAGTGGTAAACTCCCACCAAGTCACATGGTGGTCCATAGGCTACATGGCATTGAAAGTGTCCCACCAAGCACTAACAGATCCTAGAAGCTACTGTGCGGCAAAGTGCACCTTCTGCTCGTCAGTCACATTAAGCAAATGAAACTTTTGCTCTAGAATACAAAGCCAATGCTCCATGTCTAGAGGCTCAGCAGTCGGTGTCAACATGGGTGGGTGTGTCCCTAAGAAGTCTTGATAGGAACAGGGCCTCTCGAGACTACGGGCACCCCCTCGTTCCCGCCATTGCCATTGGGACCTTCACGGGCGAAGCCACCAATAGCCTATGCCAGCATCTCCAAGGCACGGGACAACTCACGACGAGCAGCCAACATCTCAGCCATCATCTCAGTATGGGTCATCGGAGGCGGTGGTGGTGGCGGAGGAGAGGTCCAAGGAATGGGGCATCGTGGCTCTCCCCGTTGGCATTGCCATGATCATTGCCATGACCATTTTCGCCCTGGTCTTCACCAAGACCATGGCCCATCCTAGCACTGGTTCTCCCGTGATCAGACCTCAGGTTTATTTGTAAATAGATAGGAACCCACCATTAGGGACAAGGCCTCCATATTTAGAAATAAAAGGCTAAAGAGATGATAAGGCCCAATAAATGATTACAAACAAGAACTTTTCCTTAAGAGTTAAACCATTTCTCTTTATTTGTTATCCTATCAATTTACTACTAAAAAATTATACGTGTGGGGGACTTTAGTTTAAGTAAGATTCTCCTTTCATGATGCATGGATCGACCTATTCGTTCGCTCAAGCCAGAATATAATGGCATTCGTATATAATTTTTAGCACAGCGCACACTCACTTTTCGTATGCTAAATGATTCTTACGCAGCGTAAGTTAGTGTACCTATAGAAGATTGATTAGAGGAAACTAGTGCCGCTATCCTAGATATATCATATTACTAGGTCTTATACTTATTTACGTAATTTATCGCATCCTACTTTTTGCAAAGCTTTTGTTGGTCAAATTTTAGGTTTTGAAAAGAGTTTTTTAAAATCGTAGACTTATTATTGGGCTCTGGTACCACTTGTGGTAGAACCACCAGAAATAACACACTTCCAGAGGCGTTCGTCTTTCACTAGACACTAAGCACCTCGAAAGGGAGCTATATCGGACAGTTTTGTCGAGCCCACCCTAAGGGAGAACTGGAAACAATTCATGTTTTACATCCAGAATCCAATAATGAGTACGAACTTATAATACTTAGTCTATTTCATACAACAAGTGTTCTTAGAAATTATTTATTATAATACTAGAGTTCAGAGTGCGATAATTAAACAGCGAAATGAAAATAAGCATCTAGCGGAAACGATACAAGGATCTGTCTATGCCCATCAGAAGAATCCTCCACACAAGAGCTACTCCTCAAGCTGCACCTGCAACAGGGGTAAATAAACCCTAAGTACACAATATACTCGCAAGACTTACCCGACTAGTGGGAATAGTTTCCCGACTCTCAAGGATATGATAGGCAATATGGGTTTGTTATTTTCTTTTTGTTTATGAAAAGCATTACTAATAGTTCATCATTATAGTCCAGTTTTATTAGCACTCATGATTACTTCATTAGCTAACCATTCTAGGTAAGCACCTGTTCTACTTTCAAGCAAGGGTGGAGCAATCAGAACCATTTCACCATCTTTCATCTTTCAGTTCTTACTACGGTGCTAGACCATAGTTAAGTCGTACCATCTCATAGAAACAACAATTCATGAACCAATATATCCCAGCTGGGTACCCCAAAACACACGACCCGTTTGTACCCTAGGCACAAACAAGACCAACCCATTCCACTTCTGTCACGGGGTCCAGGTCCCTGTACAAACTTGGACTCCAAGCCCCCATACTTGAGACCCGATCTCAGTATGGTGCTTAGACTTTCACCTTTCCCCGCCTCCAATCAGTCGGTCCGGAAAGAGCCGAAACCCACAACAAGAGCGTAATGAGCCTTCTCGCTCCCATAAGTAAGTATGTGCTCAGGATAATAAGTCTGTGACTTGACTACCAACCACAACAACGGACGGTCCTTAATCGACACGAATAGGGAAACAGTATAACCAAGCTAAGCCCCAATCGCCGCGGGACACAACCTCTTACACCCATCAATACCCATCCCATATCTCTGTCATGTCTCCATTTTTCCTTTCATCATTTTATCA